>NC_091197.1:34684916-34919916 GCF_040958095.1 Procambarus clarkii | reverse complement strand
CCGTGTATGTGGGAGAGGCAGGCCATACACGGTGGTGTGGGCCGTGTATGTGGGAGAGGCAGGCCATACACGGTGGTGTGGGCCGTGTATGTGGGAGACGCAGGCCATACACGGTGGTGTGGGCCGTGTATGTGGGAGAGGCAGGCCATACACGGTGGTGTGGGCCGTGTATGTGGGAGAGGCAGGCCATACACGGTGGTGTGGGCCGTGTATGTGGGAGACGCAGGCCATACACGGTGGTGTGGGCCGTGTATGTGGGAGAGGCAGGCCATACACGGTGGTGTGGGCCGTGTATGTGGGAGAGGCAGGCCATACACGGTGGTGTGGGCCGTGTATGTGGGAGAGGCAGGCCATACACGGTGGTGTGGGCCGTGTATGTGGGAGAGGCAGGCCATACACGGTGGTGTGGGCCGTGTATGTGGGAGAGGCAGGCCACACACGGTGGTGTGGGCCGTGTATGTGGGAGAAACCTAATATTCTCCAGTTTAGTCTTATGCTAGACGAGATATGGGCTCCATGCTGGAGCTGCATACTCCAGGATTGGTCTGACATATGTGGTATACAAGGTTCTTAATGATTCCTTACACAAGTTTCTAAAGGCCGTTCTTATGTTGGTCATCCTGGCATATGCCGCTGATGTTATCCTCTTGATATGAGTTTCTGGGTACTGGTCTGGCATGATGTCAACCCCCAGGTCTTTCTCTCTGATTCTTGAACAATTTCATCTTCCAAACGATATCTTGTATCTGGCCTCCTGCTCTCTTTACCTTTCGCCATTACATTACATTTGTTCGGGTCAAACTCCAACAACCATTTGTTCGACCATTCCTGCAGCTTGTCCAGGTCTTCTTGAAGCCTCAAGCTGTCCTCCTGTCTTAATCTTCTCATAATTTTGGCATCGTCCGCAAACATGGAGAGGAATGAGTCATGGAGAGGAATCACCCTCTGGGAGATCATTTACGTATATCAGAAACAGGATAGGTCCAAGCACAGAGCCCTGTGGGACTCCACTGGTGACTTCACGCCAATCTGAGGTCTCACCCCTCACTGTAATTCTCTGCTTTCTATTGCTTAGGTACTCTCTTATCCACTGGAGCACCTTACCAGTTATTCCTGCCTGTTTCTCCAGGTTATGTGCCAGCCTCTTATGGGGTACTGTGTCAAAGGCTTTCCGACAGTCCAGGCAATTGCAGTCCGCCCAGCCTTATCTTTCTTGCTTAATCTTTGTCACCTGATCGTAGAATTCTATTAAGCCTGTAGGGCAAGATTTACCCTCCCTGAACCCATGTCGATGGGCTGTCACGAAGTCCCTTCTCTCCAGATGTGTTACTAGGTTTTTTCTCACAATCTTCTCCATCACCTTGCATGGTGTACAAGTTAAGGACACTGGCCTGTAGTTCAGTGCCTCTTGTCTGTCACCCTTTTTGTATATTGGGACTACATTAGCCGTCTTCCATATTTCTGGTAGGTCTCTCGTCTCTAGTGACCTACTATACACTATGGAAAGTGGCAAGCAAAGTGCTTCTGCACATTCTTTCAATACACGTGGTGAGATTCCGTCCGGACCAACAACCTTTCTCGCATCCAGATCCAACAAGTGTCTCTTGACCTCATCTCTTGTAATTTCGAACCCTTCCAAGGCCGCCTGGTTTGTTGCCACCTCTCCTAGCGCCGTGACCTCACCTTGTTCTATTGTAAAGACCTCCTGGAACCTCTTGTTGAGTTATTCACACACCTCTTTGTCATTCTCTGTGTACCTGTCCTAACCCGTTCTAAGTTTCATCACCTATTCCTTCACTGTTGTTTTCCTCCTGATGTGACTGTGTAGTAGCTTTGGTTCAGTTTTGGCTTTATTTGCTACATCATTTCCATACTTTTTCTCTGCTTTTCTTCTCACAATAACATACTCATTCCTGGTTCTCTGGTATCTCTCTCTCTCTGCTCTCAGGGGTTCTGTTATTCCAAAAGTTCCTCCACGCCCTTTGGTTCAGCTCCTTTGCTTCCACACATGCCCTATTAAACCATGGGTTTTTCTTTTGTTTCACAGTTTTTTACATTTTGAGCCGGGATAAACCTGTTTACTGCCTCCTGACACTTTTGGGTGACATAGACCATCATGTCTTGTACAGACTTAGCTCTAAGGTCTGTGTCCCAAGGTCCCTTAGGAAACTTCTCATCTCCTCATAATTCCCCTTTCGGTACGCCAGCCCTTTGTTTCATAGTTCTGTTTTGGGGGAGATAATTCCTAGCTCTACCAGGTACTCAAAGCTCAATACACTGTGGTCACTCATTCCCAAGGGGGCTTCCAACTTAACTTCCCTTATATCCGACTCATTTAGGGTAAATATCAGATCAAGCAAGGCTGGTTCATCGTCTCCTCTCATTCTTGTCGGTCCCTTGATGTGTTGACTTAGAAAGTTTCTTGTTGCCACGTCCAGCAGCTTAGCTCTCCATGTGTCTGGTCCTCCATGTGGGTCTCTGTTCTCCCAATCTATCTTCCCGTGGTTGAACTCTCCTATAATTAGTAGTCTGGATCCGTTCCTGCTAGCCACAGAAGCTGCTCTCTCTATTATGGTGGCCATGTTGTTTCTATCATATTCCTGTCTGGGTCTTCTGTCAATTGGTAGGGGGGGGGGGGTTATATATGAATATATGATTATTACTATATGTTTTTGTCCTCCAATTGCTATGGTACCTGTTACATAGTAACTGAAACAGTCACAGCCCTGATTTACCATCTCTTCAAAACTACAATCTTTGTATGGCCACTGCGTCTGCATGCAACATGTAGTATACAATATGTGTACATATGTGTGGCCTGGTGTTGTGTGTTCAGGTGTTGTGTGTGCTGGTGTTGTGTGTGTAGGTGTAGCGTGTACAGGTGTAGTGTGTGCAGGTGTGGAGCACACACATCACCTGCACACACCAACACAGGGTAACACTTACGCGGTCAGGTCACCGTTGGCACAGCGGTAGTAGACGACACACTTGCGGCCCGTGTCCGCGAAGTAGCCGTCCTCTTGACAGTTGAAGGTGGCAGGCTGCCCCTGGCCGTGACCGTTGGCACTCACAACCCCGGTCAAAACTGTCAAGGGAGGAGAGGGGGAGGGAGGGTTAGACACAGTCAAACTGTGATTCTCTGCACAACATTATTCCATGTATAGACATTCCCGCCATTAAAGTAGGGTGCTCTGAGCACTCTAATGTTGTCAGAGTGAACGTGCCGGCCACTCAGGGCACTCTGTGAAGACCACTCCAGCCGAACAGTCGGGGCTAGTTAGCTGCTGAGTGCGTGAATATAAGCAGGAGTGAAAGGGAAGGTACTCCTTTGGATAAAGGAGTACCTAAGTAACAGAAGACAACGAGTCAGTGTGAGGGGTGAGGTCTCAGATTGACGAGACGTCACAAGTGGAGTCCCGCAGGGGTCAGTCCTTGGGCCTATACTGTTTCTGATATGTGTAAATGATCTCCCAGAGGGTATAGAATCGTTTCTCTCAATGTTTGCTGATGATGCAAAAATTATGAGGAGGATTAAGTCAGAGGAAGATAGTAGGAGGCTACACGATGACCTAGAGAAACTGAATGAATGGTCCAACAAATGGCTACTAAAGTTCAACCCGAGTAAATGTAAGGTAGTGAAACTAGGTGGTGGAAACAGGAGGCCAGACACAGGATACAGAATAAGAGATGAAGTCCTTCATGAAACGGACAGAGAGAAAGATCTAGGAGTTGATATCACAATAAATCTGTCTCCTGAAGCCCACATAAAAAGATTAACATCTGCGGCGTATTCGAGGCTGGCTAACATTAGAACAACCTTCAGGATTTTGTGTAAGGAATCATTCAGAACTTTGTATACTACATATGTAAGACCAATCCTGGAGTATGCGACCCCAGCATGGAGCCCGTACCTTGTCAAGCACAAGGCGAAGCTTGAAAAAGTTCAGAAGTATGCCACTAGACTAGTCCCAGAACTAAGAGGCATATGTTACGAGGAAAGGCTGCGGGAAATGCACCTCACAATACTGGAAGACAGAAGAGTAAGGGGAGACATGATCACTACCTATAAAAGGCACAGAGGAATTGACAGGGCAGATAAAGCTAAACTGTTTAACACGGGTGGTACGCGAACAAGGGAACACAGATGGAAACTAAGTACCCAAATAAGCCACAGGGACGGAAGAAAGAACTTTTTTTGTGTCAGAGTAGTTAACGGATGGAATGCATTAGGCAGTGATGTGGTGGAGGCTGACTCCATACACAGTTTCAAGTGTAGAAATAATAGAGCCCAATAGACTCAGGAACCTGACTGACCAAAGAGAGCAGCAACCAGCAGCAGAAGACGAGCCATGGCGGTGGTGTAGTAGAGAATAATGACGTCCTGAAGCAGCAGCCAGTTGTTCACACCTGGCTCCCTCCACACACCCGCGGTATATATATATGTCTCCCCCTCACACACCTGCCACCCTCCCTCCCTCCTGCAGGCAACGGTGGTCACCCTTCCGAGAAGACGACCTCCAGGGTAATGTTTGTTCACGATCCCTGAGTCATCTCCACACACACACTGTGTCCTCCAGTGTGTCCTGGACTCTATTCACCTAGTTGTGATAGCGGGGGTTGAGCTTTGCTCTTTCGGCCCGCCTCTCAACTGTCAATCAATCAACTGTTACTAACTACTAACTATTTCCCCATGTTTACAGGAGTAGAGTCCAACATGTCGATGTTCGTAGATGACGCAAAGTGGATGAGAAGAGTTGTGACAGATGAGGATTGTAGGACCCTCCTAGAGGACTTGAACAGGTTGCAGAGATGGTCAGAGATATGGCTACTGGAGTTCAATACGAGCAAATGTAAAGTTATGGAAATGGGACTAGGAGATAGGAGACCAAAGGGACAGTACACAATGAAGGGGAACTGCCTACCTTTGACGACGCGAGAAAGAGACCTGGGCGTGGACGTAACACCTAATCTATCTCCTGAGGCACATATAAATGGGATAACGACAGCAGCGTACTCTACACTGGGAAAAGTTAGATCATCATTCAGAAACCTAAGTAAAGAGGCATTTAGGGCGCTTTACACTGCCTACGTGAGGCCAGTCTTAGAGTATGCAGCCTCATCTGAAGAAGCATATAAGGAAACTGGAAAAGGTTCAGAGGTTTGCAACGAGATTCGTCCCAGAGCTACGAGGGATGGGGTACGAGGAGCGCCTGAGGGAACTGTGCCTAAAACGACACTAGAAAGAAGAAGGGAGATGGGGGACATGATAGGAACGTATAAAATACTCAGGGAGATGACAGAGTGGACATAGACGAAATGTTCACACGGAATAGTAACAGAACGAGGGGACATGGATGGAAGCTGGAAACTCAGATGAGTCCCAGAGATGTTAGGAAGTTTTCTTTTAGCGTGAGAGTAGTGGGAAAATGGAATGCACTTAAGGAACAGGTTGTGGAAGCAAATACTATTCATAATTTTAAAACTAGGTATGATAGGGAAATAGGACCGGAGTCATTGCTGTAAACAACCGATGCTCGAAAGGCGGGATCCAAGAGTCAGTGCTCGATCCTGCAGACACAATTAGGTGAGTACACACACACACACACACACACACACACACACACACACACACACACACACACACACACACACACACACACCCGAGTAAAACCCGAGTAAATGCAAAGTAATGAAACTAGGCAGTGGAAACAGGAGGCCAGGCACAGGATACAGAATAGGAGATGAAGTACTTAATGAAACAGACAGAGAGAAAGATCTAGGAGTTGATATCACACCAAACCTGTCTCCTGAAGCCCACATAAAGAGAATAACGTCTGCGGCATATGCGAGGCTGGCTAACATCAGAACGGCGTTCAGGAACCTGTGTAAGGAATCATTCAGAATCTTGTACACCACATATGTAAGACCAATCCTGGAGTATGCGGCCCCAGCATGGAGCCCGTACCTTGTCAAGCACAAGACGAAGCTGGAAAAAGTCCAAAGGTATGCTACTAGACTAGTCCCAGAACTAAGAGGCATGAGTTATGAGGAAAGGCTGCGGGAAATGCACCTCACGACACTGGAAGACAGAAGAGTAAGGGGGACATGATCACAACCTACAAAATCCTCAGGGGAATCGACCGGGTAAACAAGGATGAACTATTCAACACTGGTGGGACGCGAACAAGGGGACACAGGTGGAAGCTGAGTACCCAAATGAGCCACAGAGACGTTAGAAAGAACTTTTTCAGTGTCAGAGTAGTTAGTAAATGGAATGCATTAGGAAGTGATGTGGTGGAGGCTGACTCCATACACAGTTTCAAATGTAGATATGATAGAGCCCAATAGGCTCAGGAATCTGTACACCAGTTGATTGACGGTTGAGAGGCGGGACCAAAGAGCCAGAGCTCAACCCCCGCAAGCACAATTAGGTGAGTACAATTAGGTGAGTACACACACACACACACACACATTTGTTACATTTGTTTTACACACACATGTTACATTACACCGCCACTGACTAGACCTACCCCCCTCCTCCTCACCATAACACGCCAGTGTAAAAACACACACACACACACACACGCACGCACAAACCAGCCTACCGCCAACCTCACCCCTCACCACTGGGACTTGACCTTCCATCCCTCACCCCCCTGATTGTCCTCCTTCCTCCCCCCCCCCCCCCCCCGCTCTGCCTATTTCCCTCTCTTCCTCAATCTCCCTCACTCCCTTTCACTCCCCTTCACTCCCCCTCTCTCTTTTACTCCCTCTCCCTCTCCCTCCATCCCTCCACCAGTTAACCCAACCCCCTCACCGTGCCACCCCCCACAATAAACACACACACACACACACACACACACACACACACACACACACACACACACACACACACACACACACACACACACACACACACACACACACACACACACACATACACACACACACACACACACACATAACACACACACACACACACACACACACACACATACACACACACACTCTCACACACACTCGCACACACTCGCACACACACACACAGACACACACACACACGTACACACACGCACACACACACGTACACACACGCACACACACACACACACACACACACACACACACACACACACACACACACACACACACACAACCTCTCTCTGAACCCTCCAGCACTAATCCACCCCCACACACCCTCTCCATCCCCCCTCCCTCACTTCCACCTTCCACCTCCCCCCCCATACACTCACACCTCTCTCTCTCTCTCCCTCCCCTCTCTCTCTCTCCCCTCCCCTCTCTCTCTCTCTCCCTCCCCTCTCTCTCTCCCCCTCCCCTCTCTCTCCCTCCCCCTCTCTCTCCCTCCCCCTCTCTCTCCCTCCCCCCTCTCTCTCCCTCCCCCCTCTCTCTCTCTGTCTCTCTCTCTCTCTCTCTCTCCCTCCCCTCTCTCTCTCTCCCTCCCCTCTCTCTCCCTCCCCCTCTCTCTCCCTCCCCCCCTCTCTCTCCCTCCCTCTCTCTCTCTCTCTCTCTCTCTCTCTCTCTCTCTCTCTCTCTCTCTCTCTCTCTCTCTCTCTCTCTCTCTCTCTCTCTCTCTCTCTCTCTCTCTCTCTCTCTCTCTCTCTCTCTCTCTCTCTCTATCTCACACACACACACTCATAGGGAAATCATGGAAGGGAGACGAACTCGGGCTGGCAAACGCAGGAGGACATTCGCAACTGGAACAAACACAGAGGATGGGGGGAACAGGAAGACTGGATGAAGGAAGTACTCCAGCAAATGCGGAATGAATTCAGTGAAGGACTGAGGGTAATGGGGGAGACAGTAGCCAACCTGCAAGATGATCTAAGGGCAGCAAAGGAGGAGATAAGATGCCTAAAGGAGACTCTTCCACAATACCAGACACAAACGTACCCCAGGGAGATGGGAATGCTACTGTGAAGGGGACCACCACAACCCAGATCTCATTTGCTGAAATGCTTAAAAAGAGCCCTGAAGATAGGTCTGCAGTTAAGGAAGTTGCCATGGAAGTGGCCTCCTCTCAGGAAGCAGCTAGATGTACTAGCCGGCTGATAAAGAGAAAAAGAGCAGTAGTAGTAGCAGGCATTAAAGAGCAAACAGGGACCAGACCAAAGAAGCAGAGAGACAAGGACAAAAACATGGTTAAAGAGATCCTAAAAGAGGTAAGGATGGATGGAGCTGAACAAAATGTTGAAAAGGTTTTCAGGCTTGGAAAGTACAACAAGGACAGAGACCGAATGATAAAGGTGGTATTCATGAGCGAAATCGCGAAAGAGGAACTGTTAGAAAGGAAGAGCTCTTTAGCAGATGTAGAGAAGTTCAAAAGAGTATTGCTGCAGAGGGATATGACAAGGGAAGAGAGAAAGCAGGCAGCAGACGTGAGGAAGGAGCGCAGGGAGAGCGAAAGGAATCAGGGAGCCACAACCCCGAACCCTACAATCTCAGAGGGGAATGGGGATCCCTCCTCAAACAGTGCAACAGCCACAGGGATTGGGGCACCACCCCCACATTCTACCATACAGACACCCAACCTGCCCCATCCCCTGTCAGCCCCCCACTAAGTACCCACCTAGGGCACCCTCCCACCACCCACCCCCCTCCTCCCACTCACCCCTCTCCCCAGGACCTCCCTTCTCCCACATCCCTCAAGCCCTCCCCTCTTCCACATGCCTTCCCGTCTTTCCCACCCCCAAGCCCTCCCTTCTCCCCCGCCCCCCTAAGCCCCCCACAATCCCCCACCCCACCTAAGTCTTCGCCTCTCCCCCACTCCCCTAAACCCTCCCCTCTTCCTTACCCACCTCAACCCTCCTTTTTCCCCCACGCCCTCCACCCTTTTCTCCCCCCCCCCAAGCCCCCCCATCTCCCCTATCCCCCACAGCCTCTCCTCCCCCCATGCTCCCCCAACCCTCCCTCTCTCACCCCCCAACCCTCCCCTCTCACTCTCCCCCCCCCCCCAACCCTCTCCCTCTCACTCTCCCCCTCTTACCCACCCCCGTTACCCTCCCCCTCTCCCCCACCCCCCCAAGCCCTCCCTCCTCCACCAGTCTCCCCGTGCCAGGCCCCCCCAGCTCCCACTCACCCCAGATCCCAAAGGTCCCCCCCAGAGAAGAAACAGAAGAGAGTCAGTTTCAGAGTGATGTACTCGAACATAGATGGGATCACAAGCAAGGCAAGTGAACTAAGGGAAAGAGCACAGGAAGTTAACCCAGATGTGATCGGACTCACTGAAACAAAACTCTCTAGAATCATAACGAATGCCGTGTTTCCCCAGGAGTACACAGTAATAAGGAAAGAGAGGGAAGGTAGGGGAGGAGGCGGAGTGGCCCTACTCATGAGAAAGGAATGGAGTTTTAAGGAGATGGCCATCCCGGGCTGTGAGGAGTTCAGAGACTACATAGCAGGCACCATAACAATGGGAGGACCAAGAATAGTAGTAGCAGTAATATACAACCCTCCACCAAATGACAGAAGACCCAGTCAAGAGTATGAAAACAACAACATGGCAGTTAACACTATAATTGAGAGGGCAGCCTCTGCTGCCTGTAGAAATAGATCCCACCTGCTCATCATGGGCAACTTCAATCACGGAAGGATTGACTGGGAGAACAAGGAACCGCATGGAGGCGAGGATACGTGGAGAACCAAACTATTGGAGGTGGTGACAAGAAACTTTTTAACCCAGCATGTTGGAGAACCCACAAGGATGAGAGGCAATGATGAACCAGCGAGACTCAACCTAGTCTTCACTCTGAACGACTCCGACATAAGAAAAATCGGTTTTGAGGACCCAGTAGGAATGAGCGACCACAGTGTACTGGTGTTTGAGTACTTGATTGAAGAAGTGTTATTGAACTCGAGGAGGGATACCGAAACCAAAAGGTTAGCATACCGAAAGGGAAACTATGAGGGGATAAGAAAATTCCTAACAAATATAGCATGGGAAACAGAGCTCAGGGGAAAGACGGCCCAAGATATGATGGATTACATCACACAGAAGTGCAAAGACGCAGCAAACAAGTTTGTCCCAGTCCAAAAGGAAAACAGAGAAATGAAAATGAGAAACCCATGGTTTAATCAGAGATGTGGGCTAGCTAAGCAGCAAAGTAAAAGGGCATGGAGAAACTATAGGAATAACAGGACACTGGAGAGCAGAGAAAGATACCAGAATGCCAGGAATGAATATGTCAGGATGAGAAGAGAGGCAGAAAGACAATACGAAAATGACATCGCAAGCAAGGCAAAGACTCAGCCTAAATTGTTGCATAGCCACATCAGGAGAAAAACAACAGTAAAGGAACAGGTTATGAAATTAAGGATAGGGGCGGAAGGATTCACTACAAATGACAAGGTAGGGTGTGAGGAATTGAATAAGAAATTCCAGGAGGTCTTCACCTTAGAGCAAGGAGAAATTCCAGAGGTAAGTGTGGGAATAGCTAACCAGGAACCACTGGAAGAGTTTGAGATTACCAGCGGGGAAGTAAGGAAGTGTTTACTAGAGTTGGATGTGACAAAGGCTATAGGCCCAGATGGAATCTCCCCTTGGGTTCTAAAGGAAGGAGCAGGAGAACTGTGCCTACCACTCTCCATAGTGTATAACAAATCACTGGCAACAGGGGAACTGCCAGATATTTGGAAAGCAGCTAACATAGTCCCGATATACAAGAAAGGGGATAGACAGGAGGCACTGAACTACAGGCCTGTGTCCCTAACCTGCATACCATGCAAGCTGATGGAGAAGATTGTGCGAAAAAAACTAGTGGAGCATCTGGAGCGAAGGAACTTTGTAACACAGCATCAACATGGTTTCTGGGATGGCAGGTCCTGCCTCACAGGGCTACTTGAATTCTACGACCAGGCAACAAAAATAAGGCAAGAAAGAGAAGGGTGGGCAGACTGCATATTTTTGGACTGTCAGAAAGCCTTTGATACAGTGCCACACAAGAGGCTAGTGCGAAAGTTGGAGACGCAGGCTGGAGTGAAAGGGAAGGTACTCCGGTGGATAGAGGAGTACCTAAGCAACAGGAGACAACGAGTCTGTGTGAAGGGTGAGGTCTCAGATTGGCGAGACGTTACAAGTGGAGTCCCGCAGGGGTCAGTCCTTGGACCTATACTGTTTCTGGTATATGTAAATGATCTCCCAGAGGGTATAGATTCGTTCCTCTCAATGTTTGCCGACGATGCAAAAATTATGAGGAGGATTGAAACAGAGGATGATAGTAGGAGGCTACAAGATGACCTAGATAGACTGAGTGAATGGTCCAACAAATGGCTGTTGAAGTTCAACCCGAGTAAATGCAAAGTAATGAAACTAGGCAGTGGAAACAGGAGGCCAGACACAGGATACAGAATAGGAAATGAAGTACTTAATGAAACAGACAGAGAGAAAGATCTAGAAGTTGATATCACACAAAACCTGTCTCCTGAAGCCCACATAAGGAGAATAACGTCTGCGGCATTTGCGAGGCTGGCTAACATCAGAACGGCGTTCAGGAACCTGTGTAAGGAATCATTCAGAATCTTGTACACAACATATGTAAGACCAATCCTGGAGTATGAGGCCCCAGCATGGAGCCCGTACCTTGTCAAGCACAAGACGAAGCTGGAAAAAGTCCAAAGGTATGCTACTAGACTAGTCCCAGAACTAAGAGGCATGAGCTATGAGGAAAGGCTGCGGGAAATGCACCTTACGACACTGGAAGACAGAAGAGTAAGGGGGGACATGATCACAACCTACAAAATCCTCAGGGGAATCGACCGGGTAAACAAGGATGAACTATTCAACACTGGAGGGACGCGAACAAGGGGACACAAGTGGAAGCTGAGTACCCAAATGAGCCACAGAGACATTAGAAAGAACTTTTTCAGTGTCAGAGTAGTTTGTAAATGGAATGCACTAGGAAGTGATGTGGTGGAGGCTGACTCCATACACAGTTTCAAATGTAGATATGATAGAGCCCAGTAGGCTCAGGAATCTGTACACCAGTTGATTGACGGTTGAGAGGCGGGACCAAAGAGCCAGAGCTCAACCCCCGCAAGCACAATTAGGTGAGTACAATTAGGTGAGTACACACACACACGACCGGTTTCGAGCCGGTCAGGGAAATGGTTACTGGAGTTCAGCACGAGAAAATGTAAAGTTATGGAAATGGGATCAGGTGATAGGCGACCAAAGGGACAGTACACAATAAAGGGGAACTGCCTACCTGTAACGATTCGAGAAAGAGACCTGGGAGTGGACGTAACACCTAATCTAACTCCTGAGGCACATATAAATAGGATAACGACAGCAGCGTACTCTTCACTGGCGAAAATTAGAATTTCATTCAGAAACCTAAGTGAGGAGGCTTTTAGGGCGCTTTACACTGCCTACGTGAGACCAGTCTTAGAGTATGCCGCGCCATCATGGAGCCCCCACCTGAAGAAACACATAAGGAGACTGGAGAAGGTTCAGAGGTTTTGCGACGAGGCTTGTCCCAGAGTTACGAGGGATGGGATATGAAGAGCGTCTGAAGGAACTGAACCTTACGACACTAGAGAAAAGAAGAGAGAGAGGAGACATGATAGGGACATATAAAATACTCAGGGGAATTGACAAAGTGGAAATAGATGAAATGTTCACACGGAATAATAACAGAACGAGGGAACATGGGTGGAAACTGGAAACTCAGATGAGTCACAGAGATGTTAGGAAGTTTTCTTTTAGCGTGAGAGTAGTGGAAAAATGGAATGCACTTGGGGAACAGGTTGTGGAAGTAAACTCTATTCATAATTTTAAAATAAGGTATGATAGGGAAATGGGACAGGAGTCATTGCTGTAAACAACCGATGGCTGGAAAGGCGGGATCCAAGAGTCAATGCTCGATCCTGCAAGCACAAATAGGTGAGTACACACGTGACATGATCACCACATTCAAGATTATCAAGGGAATCGATAGGGTAGATAAAGACAGGCTATTTAACACAAGGGGCACACGCACTAGGGGACACAGGTGGAAACTGAGTGCCCAAATGAGCCACAGAGATATTAGAAAGAACTTTTTTAGTGTCAGAGTGGTTGACAAATGGAATACATTAGGCAGTGATGTGGTGGAGGCTGACTCCATACACAGTTTCAAGTGTAGATATGATAGGGCCCAGTAGGCTCAGAAACCTGTTCACCTGTTTATTGACGGTTGAGAGGCGGGACCAAAGAGCTAAAGCTCAACCCCTGCAAGCACAACTAGGTGAGTACACACACACACACATACACACAGGAAGCAGCCCACATCAGCTGTCTAACTCCCAAGTACATATTTACTGCTAGGTGAATAGGAGCATCAGGTGAAAGAAATCGCCGGAGATCGATCCCCGGTCCACAGAACTACGTATCCAGCATGCTGTCCGCTCAGCCACCAGGCGTTCAGCGTGTCCTGCACTGTGTTCTCGAGTGTGTCCTGCACACGTGCAGGTATGTGTCACGCTGCCTGCAACAACACCGCTTCCTGCAGCTTTGGCACCACTGTTTCCTGCTGTCTGCAGCTATGGCAACACTGCTTCCTGTTGCCTGCAGCTATGGCAACACTGCTTCCGGGTGCCTGCAGCTATGGCAACACTGCTTCCTGGTGCCTGCAGCTATGGCAACACTGCTTCCTGGTGCCTGCAGCTTTGGCAACACTGCTTCTTGCTGCCTGCAGCTTTGGCAACACTGCTTCCTGCTGCCTGCAGCTTTGGCAACACTGCTTCCTGGTGCCTGCAGCTATGGCAACACTGCTTCCTGGTGCCTGCAGCTTTGGCAACACTGCTTCCTGCTGCCTGCAGCGTACACAGGATCAGGAGGAGGAGAGGTGTTGACCAGCCAGAGAGAGAGACGGATCAAGGTCACTTAAGGGCACTTCAAGATGGCCGCCCACGTCACTGGTGTTCCCAGGAGGCTTCCTTGTTTACCCCACCAGGCTCTGTGATTGGCTGTGGTGCAGGCGTCCCTCCTGGCCCCAGGCTCTGTGATTGGCTGTGGTGCAGGCGTCCCTCCTTGCCCCAGGCTCTGTGATTGGCTGTGGTGCAGGCGTCCCTCCTGGCCCCAGGCTCTGTGATTGGCTGTGGTGCAGGCGTCCCTCCTGGCCCCAGGCTCTGTGATTGGCTGTGGTGCAGACGTCCCTCCTGGCCCCAGGCTCTGTGATTGGCTGTGGTGCAGGCGTCCCTCCTGGCCCCAGGCTCTGTGATTGGCTGTGGTGCAGGCGTCCCTCCTGGCCCCAGGCTCTGTGATTGGCTGTGGTGCAGACGTCCCTCCTGGCCCCAGGCTCTGTGATTGGCTGTGGTGCAGACGTCCCTCCTGGCCCCAGGCTCTGTGATTGGCTGTGGTGCAGACGTCCCTCCTGGCCCCAGGCTCTGTGATTGGCTGTGGTGCCGGCTTCACTCCTGGGTCCATCTTAACCCTGCTCCCTCCTTGGTTCAGCTTGTGGGGGGCGGTTGCTATATATAGTTGGATTAGGGTTATGGCTATACCAAAAGAAACAAAGTTAGTATAAATGGGGTTAAGTCAGAATGGGAAAATGTTGTAAGTGGAGTGCCTCAAGGCTCTGTCTTGGGACCTCTCATATTCATAATATATATAAATGATTTAGATTCAGGTTTGAGCAGCAATATTTGCGGATTTGAAATGACACAAAAATCAGGAGGGGAAATAAACACAGAAAAAGACTCACTATCACTTCAAGACTATCTAAACAGGGTTTTGAAATAGTCAAATGATTGGCAGATGCAGTTTAATGCTGACAACTGTAAGGCTTTGAGGCTAACTATTAGTGATGAGTTACAAGATACGAGCTAGATGGTGTTGAGATTACGAAGTCGGATTGTGAAAAGGAGTTGGAAATGAATGGTTGTCGAGGGCACTCGGTGTAAATTGCCAGGTGGAAAACTATTGCAAAACAAATGCAATATCTTTCATAAATAACTGGGAACAATTCTATTGAAGAAATGACATGTATGCTCGGGATGGGGTGCATCTATCGAGGGCTGGGGTTGTTGCTGTTGCGAACTCGTTGGAACCTGTGTTTGGAGGGGTGTGTTTGGGTTTGATTTAAATTGTTAGTAGATAGTGGTATGGGAATTGATAGGGAGGAAGGAGGTAATGAAAGTATGTGTTTATGGGTGAAACAAATTGGCAAAATGATCTGGGAAAGAGAAGGGCCTCAAAATAACAATACACTTAGGATATATTACACTAACAGTAGAAGTCTAAGAAACAAAGTAAACGATTTAAATGCTCTTGTCTGTACAGAAAAAAATAGATATTGCACTTACCGAAACGTTGATGAATGTAGGAAATAGAGAACTATTAGCTGAATATCAAATAAATGAATTTAAACTATTTCACACAGATAGATATATTAGACGAGGAGGGGGAGTAGCCATATATGTTAGGGACAATTTGAAATGTAGTCTCCAAGAAGGAGACAAAACTGAGCCACACATAGAAACTATTTGGATAGAATTAAACGAAAAAGCAAATAATCTTATAATAGGAGTTATATACAAGCCACCAAACTTAGACAGAATGGAAGCAAAGCATCTATGGGATGAAATATATAGAGCATCTAGATCTAACAGTATTTATGTCATGGGTGACTTTAATTTTAGTGGAATAAACTGGATGAACAAAACAGGGAATAGTGAAGCAGAAGATTTTCTAGAATTAATTGACGATTGCTTTCTTACGCAACACATTAAGGAACCAACGCGGGAAAATAATATTTTAGATTTAGTGTTAACTAACAGGGAAACACAAATGAATGACATCGAAATAGGGAGTGAGCTAGGGAGCAGTGATCACAAAGAAATCAGATTTAGCATAGAATGGAATAGACCAGTAGGAGAAAATTCTGTTAAAGTGCCAGATTTTCGAAAAGCTGATTTTAATAGCCTAAGAAATTTTTTGGGTCAAATTGATTGGAAAGGCTTGGGTATGGGGTGTGGGCCGGTCTTGGAGCGAGACATGAACCCAGCGATAGGTGACTTAAATGGGGATTTCGATGTGGATTCAATATATAACTTATTTAAGAATATTCTAAACAAAGCACAGGAACGTAGTATACCATACAAATTGAATAGATCGTATACTAATGACCCAAAGTGGATAACAAAGAATTTGAAGAACCTTATAGGTAAAAAGAGAGCTTGGTACAAAAGGATTAAAAATGGAGAGGTCACTTTAGAACAGGAATTCGTACAACTGGTTAGAAATGTTAAAAAAGAGATAAGGAAAGCAAAAAGAAACTATGAAGTTCGCATAGCAGGGCAAGCAAAGACAAATCCTAAAGGGTTTTTTCAGTTATATCGTACTAAGACTAGGGAAAGGATAGGTCCATTAAAAACTGAGACAGGTCAAATAACAGATAGTGATGAAGAGATGAGTAGTATTTTTAATAAATATTTTGTATCTGTATTTACTAAAGAGGAACTTAACAATATGCCTTCAGCCGAACAAGTCTATGTGGGTGGGGACGAGGACAGGTTGACGAGTTTAGCAGTTACCAGGGAGGATGTTCTTAAACAAATAGTAAAACTCAAACCAAACAAATCCCCAGGGCCGGATGAAGTGTTTGCCAGGGTGCTTAAAGAATGCAAAGAGGAGCTTTGTGACCCACTGTCAACCATATTTAATAAATCAATAGAGTCAGGCAGAGTGCCAGAGTTTTGGAAAGTTGCTAATGTGATACCAGTTTTTAAGAAAGGAGATAGATCACTTGCGTCTAACTATCGACCAATTAGCCTAACGTCTATTGTGGGAAAGTTACTCGAATCTATAATAGCAAATAAAATTCGTCTTCATCTTGAAAAACATAAATTAATAACCCTGTCGTAGCTCAGTCGATTAAGGCAGTGTCTGGGATGCTCCCGGACGCAGGTTCGAATCCTCGTCACGGCCCTTGTGGATTTGTTCAACCCCTTTCATTTATTTTTACCTTTCCTCTTTCCTTCCACTTATTTTTACCTTTCCTCTTATTCTTATTTTTCTTATTCTTACCTTCCTCTTATTCTCACCACCCCCATTCTTACCTTTTTATTATTACCTCTCTTCCTTTTTTATTCTTAATTTCTCATCGTCCTCTTACCTGTTTTCTCTTGCCTACTCCTCTCACCTCTCACCTCACCTGTCTTTTATATATGCCCAGGACGGACTATATCATCCAGCCATTACTTCACTTAGCCATTACTTTTCCATTATTAGAAAGGTTAAATATCCCAAAAGGAATCCACAGGGAAATAGCAATTAGGCTATATAGACTACGTCTAGGTTACAGATGCAACTGGGAGATTGGTGAACCCCGACAGAGAGAGTGCATCTTCTGCCAAACTGTCACAGAAAAGCCATTACTTCACTATCTTCTGGAATGTGAAGCAACCAATGACCTTAGAAGAGCTTTAAGAGTTCCTGAATCATGCAGTGGCCACCCTGAAGCCATCAACACAGCCACTCTCCTGGTCAACAAAGGTGTCCAGCAGCTGGACACCCTCATAAAGACTGTGAAGCAGTATCCTCCCCCGCGATAACAGCTGGATGGTTAAATGCAACCTCAGAATACTGAGAAAAAAAATTGAACCACTTACGGGTTATTCATGCCCGTGCCACCTCTTAGGTGGCTTAATCTTCATCAATCAATATATCATCCATTGTGAGGTTTGACTATCATATTCAGCCACGTTATTGTGCCTCATCCTCTGCACAGTGGATGCATCTTGTGCAGGGAAGAGGTCTCCTGCGGTTGATCCTGGTGCTCATACTTCCGTTATACACTTGTCTGTATAAGACAGTTTGTGAGTATATTACAACATGAAGAAGATCACGAAGATCAACATGAAGTCCTGTGATTCATTGAACTCTGCTCGCCTTCATCACCTCATGTCCCAGATGGAATACATCGGCGAGGGCGCTCATGGGGTTGTGGGGCGCATTCCCTGGCGCGGCGGGCATGCTATCTTGAAGACGATGAGGGATGCCTCTCCGAGGGCTTTCAAGACAGAACTGTCTATCATGAAAAGATTAGATGGTGCTGGTGGAGCTCCCAAGGTCCTGGGAGTGTGCAACAACCCAAGAGCCATAGTGATGTCTTCCCGGGGTGAGATACCGCTCTCAGATGCCCTCTGGAGTAACCTACCGGACTGGTACCTGATCTGTATTGTGTTGAAGGTTGGTCAGCGCCTGCGCGAGGTCCACGAGCGGGGAGTTATACATGGTGACATTCACACCTCCAATGTCATGGTCACCGTCTCTCCTGACTTCTGTAAGCCACCTGAAGTATTCCTTATTGACTTCGGAAAGTCGACCTTGACCCCGAAGGACCCGGCGAATGTGGGTGGCACACAGATGATAAAGAATGACTACACCCTGGATGTGAAGCTGCTGGGGAAAATGCTCATATGCGTCTTAGAAAAAATGAATACGAAATGCACGTCTATAAGAAGCGTAATTGAAATGGCATTGCCACGTATAGGAGAGCCAGCTGCCCTTGACGACCTTCTCCATCAGTTAAACTTAGTACTTACTGACGACTTCAATATTAAGCCCTGAGCCCTGCTCCGGACGGTGCCCTGCCGCGTCTTCCAACAACCTTCTTTTCAAGTATGAAGGTCCATATAGACCTTCCCAAACCTGAGTTTTCTTATTATGAATTGTAAATTTGTTTTAACCCGTTTGTGGATAATAAAACTATTATTTTTAATAAAGTAAAACTGAGTTAAGTTAAAATGTGAACCTCTTGTAAGTGGAGTGGGTTGATGAAATCCTCATGCTTATATTTTTTAGCGACAGCGATTTGATTCAGACGCCATATAAGCGCTACAAGGCGACAACATTAATGAGTTACAACATAGTATTACAAAGCTATACATTGATGATTCACAACATGGTCCTTCAAAGCTGTACATTGATGATTCAGAATATGGTCATACAAAGCTGTACATTAATGATTAAATGGTCCTACATTGATGATTCACAACAGGATCCTACAAAGCTATACATTGATGATTCACAACAGGATCCTACAGGATCATTGATGATTCACAACATGGTCCTACATGTTGCTCATGTTTCACAAATTTGTTATAATTTTATTCCAGCCTAAAATGGCCGATAAAGGATAAAATGGCCGATTAAATGTGACGTTGTGAACCTTGACTTTTTAATCCCCTTAACTTTAGCAAAGTTTTTAATAGAATAATAAAAACTAAAAATAAAAAGTATCAGGTAGAAGCAAGGGAATGAATTAGTTTGAAAAAATATCCCCTTTTACCTGAGGTTAGGTAATGATGATAGAGTTACAAGATACGAGCTAGATGGTGTTGAGATTGCGAAGTCGGATTGCAAAAGGGATCTGGGAGTTATGATTAGTAAGATTCCCTTTCACTCCTCCGAATTAATTTCCCTACCGATTTTCGTATCATCGGCAAATTTGCAAATGTTGCTACTCAAACCTGAATCTAAATCATTTATATATATTATAAACAACAGAGGTCCCAGGACAGAGCCCTGAGGTACTCCACGAACAACATTATCCCACTCTGACTTAACCCCATTTATACTAACTCTCTGTTTCCTTTGGAATAGCCATGCCCTAATCCAACTTAATAGCACCCCCAATACCATGAGCTTCTATTTTTTTAATTAGTCTTTCATGTGGCACTGTATCAAAAGCTCTGCTAAAGTCAATGTACACAACATCACAATCCCTAACACTATTAACTGCCTCAACTATGCTGGAATAGAAAGTTAGCAAATTTGTTAAACATGAACGGCCATTTGTAAAACCATGTTGCGACTCATTTATTAATTTAGGTTTTTCAAGATGGAGACGAATTGCATTTGCAATTATTGATTCAAGTAACTTTCCCACAATAGACGTTAGGCTAATTGGCCGATAGTTTGACGCAAGTGATCTATCTCCATTCTTAAAAATTGGTACCACATTAGCTACCTTCCATGACTCTGGCACTCTGCCTGACTCTATTGATTTATTAAATATGGTAGACAGTGGCTCGGAAAGCTCCTCTTTGCATTCTTTAAGCACCCTGGCAAACACTTCATTCGGCCCTGGGGATTTGTTTGGTTTTAGTTTTTCTAATTGTTTAATTACATCCTCCCTGGTAACTGCTAAACTAGTCAACCTGTCCTCATCCCCACCCACATAGACTTGTTCGGCTGAAGGCATATTGTTAAGTTTTTCTTTAGTAAATACAGATATAAAATATTTGTTAAAAATACTTCTCATCTCCTTGTCATTATCCGTTATTTGACCTGTCTCAGATTTTAATGGACCTATCCTTTCCCTAGTCTTAGTTCGATATAACTGAAAAAACCCTTTAGGATTTGACTTTGCTTGCTCTGCTATGCGAACTTCATAGTTTCTTTTTGCTTTCCTAATCTCTTTTTTAACATTTCTAACCAGTTGTATGAATTCCTGTTCTAAACTGACTTCCCCATTCTTAATCCTTTTGTACCAAGCTCTCTTTTTACCTATAAGGTTCTTTAAATTATTTGTTATCCACTTTGGGTCATTAGTATTCGATCTTTTCAATTTGTATGGTATACTACGTTCCTGTGCTTTGTTTAGAATATTCTTAAATAAGTTATATATTGAATCCACATCGAAATCCCCTTTTACGTCACCTATCGCTGGGTTCATGTCTCGCTCTAAGACCGGCCCACACCCCATACCCAAGACTTTCCAATCTATTTGACCCAAAAAATTCATAGGCTATTAAAATCAGCTTTTCGAAAATCTGGCACTTTAACAGAATTTTCTCCTACAGGTCTATTCCATTCTATGCTAAATCTGATTACTTTGTGATCACTGTTCCCTAGCTCACTCCCTATTTCGATGTCATTAATTTGTGTTTCCCTGTTATTTAACACTAAATCTAAAATATTACTTTCCCGCGTTGGTTCCTTAATGTGTTGCGTAAGAAAGCAATCGTCAATTAATTCTAGAAAATCTTCTGCTTCACTATTCCCTGTTTTGTTCACCCAGTTTATTCCACTAAAATTAAAGTCACCCATGACATAAATACTGTTAGATCTAGATGCTCTAGATATTTCATCCCATAGATGCTTTGCTTCAATTCTGTCTAAATTTGGTGGCTTGTATATAACTCCTATTATAAGATTATTTGCTTTTTCATTTAATTCTATCCAAATAGTTTCTGTGTGTGGCTCAGTTTTGATTCCCTCTTTGAGACTACATTTCAAATTGTCCCTAACATATATCTTGAAGAAGAAGAAGAGTCTCAAAATAACAATACACTTAAAATTTATTACACATAAGAACAAATATAACTGCAGAAGGCCTATTGGCCCATGCGAGGCAACTCCTATTTATAACCACCCAATCCCACTCATACACATGTCCAATCCACGCTTGAGACAATCGACGGATCCCAACTCAACCACGTTACGAGGTAATTGGTTCCACCAATCAACAACCCTGTTAACGAACCAGTATTTACCCAAGTCTTTCCTAAATCTAAACTTATCCAATTTATACCCATTGTTTCGTGTTCTGTCTTGTGTTGATACTTTTAATACCTTATTAATATCCCTTTTGTTATATCCATTCATCCACTTGTAAACCTCTATCATGTCACCCTTAACTCTTCGCCTTTCCAGTGAATGTTTTTTAAGCTTTGAACATAAGAACAAAGGTAACTGCAGAAGGCCTATTGGCCCATACGAGGCAGCTCCTATCTATAACCACCCAATCCCACTCATATACTTGTCCAACCCGCACTTGAAACAATCGAGGGACCCCACATCCATCACGTTACGCGGCAATTGGTTCCAGAAATCAACAACCCTGTTACTGAACCAGTATTTACCCAAGTCTGTCCTAAATCTAAACTTATCCAATTTATAATGATTGTTTCGTGTTCTGTCTTGTGTTGATATTTTTAATACCCTATTAATATCCCCCTGTTTTGTCCATTCATCCACTTGTAAACCTCTATCATGTCACCCCTAACTCTTCGCCTTTCCAGTGAATGCAACTTAAGTTTTGTTAATCTTTCTTCATATGAAAGATTTCTAATTTGGGGAATTAACTTAGTCATCCTACGTTGGACACGTTCAAGTGAATTTATATCCATTCTATAATATGGCGACCAAAACTGAACTGCATAATCTAAATGGGGCCTAACCAGAGCAAGATATAGCTTAAGAACCACCCCAGGTGTCTTGTTACTAACGCTTCGATTAATAAATCGCAGTGTCCTATTCGCCTTATTACGAACATTCATGCATTGATCCTTTTGTTTTAAATTCTTACTAATCATAACTCCCAGATCCCTTTCGCAATCCGACTTCGCAATCTCAACACCATCTAGCTCGTATCTTGTAACTCTATCATCATTACCTAGCCTCAGAACTTTACATTTATCAGCATTAAACTGCATTTGCCAATCCTTTGACCATTTCAAAACCCTATCTAGATCAACTTGAAGTGATAGTGAGTCCTCCTCCGAATTAATTTCCCTACCGATTTTCGTATCATCGGCTAATTTGCAAATGTTGCTACTCAAACCTGAATCTAAATCATTTATATATATTATAAACAACAGAGGTCCCAGGACAGAGCCCTGAGGTACTCCACTAACAACATTATCCCACTCTGACTTAACCCCATTTATACTAACTCTCTGTTTCCTTTGGAATAGCCATGCCCTAATCCAACTTAATATAGCACCCCCAATACCATGAGCTTCTATTTTTTTAATCAGTCTTTCATGTGGGTCTGTATCAAAAGCTTTGCTAAAGTCAAGGTACACAACATCACAATCCTTACCACTATAAACTGCCTCAACTATTCTGTAATAAAAAGATAGCAAATTTGTTAAACATGAACGGCCATTTGTAAAACCATGTTGCGACTCATTTATTAATTTATGTTTTTCAAGATAAGGACTAATTGTGTTTGCAATTATTGATTGTTCGGCCTTCAGCCGAACAAGTCTATGTGGGTGGGGATGAGGACAGGTTGACTAAGTTTAGTAGTTACCAGGGAGGATGTAATGAAACAATTTAAAAAACTAAAACCAAACAAATCCCCAGGGCCGGATGAAGTGTTTGCCAGGGTGCTTAAAGAATGCAAAGAAAAGTTTCCGAGCCGCTGTCTACCATATTTAATAAATCAATAGAGTCAGGCAGAGTGCCAGAGTCATGGAAGGTAGCTAATGTGGTACCAATTTTTAAGAAAGGAGATAGATCACTTGCGTCAAACTCTCGGCCAATTAGCCTAACGTCTATTGTGGAAAAGTTACTTGAATCAATAATTGCAAATACAATTCGTCTCCATCTTGAAAAACATAAATTAATAAATGAGTCGCAACATGGTTTTACAAATGGCCGTTCATGTTTAACAAATTTGCTAACTTTTTATTCCAGCATAGTTGAGGCAGTTGATAGTGGTAAGGATTGTGATGTTGTGTACCTTGACTTTAGCAAAGCTTTTGATACAGTGCCACATGAAAGACTTAATTAAAAAAATAGAAGCTCATGGTATTGGGGGTGCTATATTAAGTTGGATTAGGGCATGGCTATTCCAAAGGAAACAGAGAGTTAGTATAAATGGGGTTAAGTCAGAGTGGGATAATGTTGTTAGTGGAGTACCTCATGGCTCTGTCCTGGGACCTCTGTTGTTTATAATATATATAAATGATTTAGATTCAGGTTTGAGTAGCAACATTTGCAAATTTGCCGATGATACGAAAATCGGTAGGGAAATTAATTCGGAGGAGGACTCACTATCACTTCAAGTTGATCTAGATAGGGTTTTGAAATGGTCAAAGGATTGGCAGATGCAGTTTAATGCTGATAAATGTAAAGTTCTGAGGTTAGGTAATGATGATAGAGTTACAAGATACGAGCTAGATGGTGTTGTGATTGCGAAGTCGGATTGCGAAAGGGATCTGGGAGTTATGATTAGTAAGAATTTAAAACAAAAGGATCAATGCATAAATGTTCGTAATAAGGCAAATCGGACACTTGGATTTATTAATCGCAGCGTTAGTAACAAGACACCTGGTGTGGTTCTCAAGCTATATCTTGCTCTAGTTAGGCCCCATTTAGATTATGCAGTTCAGTTTTGGTCGCCATATTATAGAATGGATATAAATTCACTTGAACGTGTCCAGCGTAGGATGACTAAGTTAATTCCCCAAATTAGAAATCTTTCATATGAAGAAAGATTAACAAAGCTTAAGTTGCATTCACTGGAAAGGCGAAGAGTTAGGGGTGACATGATAGAGGTTTACAAGTGGATGAATGGACATAACCGGGGGGATATTAATAGGGTATTAAAAGTATCAACACAGGACAGAACACGAAACAATGGATATAAATTGGATAAGTTTAGATTTAGGAAAGACTTGGGTAAATACTGGTTCAGTAACAGGGTTGTTGATTTGTGGAACCAATTGCCGCGTAACATTGTGGAGGTGGTGTCCCTCGATTGTTTCAAGCACGGGTTGGACAAGTATATGAGTGGGATTGAACATAAGAACATAAGAACATAAGAACAAAGGTAACTGCAGAAGGCCTATTGGCCCATACGAGGCAGCTCCTATTCTATAACCACCCAATCCCACTCATATACTTGTCCAACCTGTGCTTGAAACAATCGAGGGACCCCACCTCCACAATGTTACGCGGCAATTGGTTCCACAAATCAACAACCCTGTTACTGAACCAGTATTTACCCAAGTCTTTCCTAAATCTAAACTTATCCAATTTATATCCATTGTTTCGTGTTCTGTCCTGTGTTGATACTTTTAATACCCTATTAATATCCCCCCGGTTATGTCCATTCATCCACTTGTAAACCTCTATCATGTCACCCCTAACTCTTCGCCTTTCCAGTGAATGCAACTTAAGCTTTGTTAATCTTTCTTCATATGAAAGATTTCTAATTTGGGGAATTAACTTAGTCATCCTACGCTGGACACGTTCAAGTGAATTTATATCCATTCTATAATATGGCGACCAAAACTGAACTGCATAATCTAAATGGGGCCTAACTAGAGCAAGATATAGCTTGAGAACCACACCAGGTGTCTTGTTACTAACGCTGCGATTAATAAATCCAAGTGTCCGATTTGCCTTATTACAAACATTTATGCATTGATCCTTTTGTTTTAAATTCTTACTAATCATAACTCCCAGATCCCTTTCGCAATCCGACTTCGCAATCACAACACCATCTAGCTCGTATCTTGTAACTCTATCATCATTACCTAACCTCAGAACTTTACATTTATCAGCATTAAACTGCATCTGCCAATCCTTTGACCATTTCAAAACCCTATCTAGATCAACTTGAAGTGATAGTGAGTCCTCCTCCGAATTAATTTCCCTACCGATTTTCGTATCATCGGCAAATTTGCAAATGTTGCTACTCAAACCTGAATCTAAATCATTTATATATATTATAAACAACAGAGGTCCCAGGACAGAGCCTTGAGGCACTCCACTTACAACATTTTCCCACTCTGACTTGATTCCATTTATACTAACTCTCTGTTTCCTTTGGTATAGCCATGCCCTAATCCAGCTTAATATAGCACCCCCAATACCATGAGACTCTATTTTTTTAATCAGTCTTTCATGTGGCACTGTATCAAAAGCTTTGCTAAAGTCAAGGTATACAACATCGCAATCCTTACCACTATCAACTGCCTCAACAATGCTAGAATAAAAAGATAACAAATTTGTTAAACATGAACGGCCATTTATAAAACCATGTTGCGACTCAATTATTAATTTATGCTTTTCAAGATGAAGACGAATTTTATTTGCTATTATAGATTCGAGTAACTTTCCCACAATAGACGTTAGGCTAATTGGTCGATAGTTAGACGCAAGTGATCTATCTCCTTTCTTAAAAACTGGTATCACATTAGCAACTTTCCAAAACTCTGGCACTCTGCCTGACTCTACTGATTTATTAAATATGGTTGACAGTGGGTCACAAAGCTCCTCTTTGCATTCTTTAAGCACCCTAGCAAACACTTCATCCGGCCCTGGGGATTTGTTTGGTTTGAGTTTTACTATTTGTTTAAGAACATCCTCCCTGGTAACTGCTAAACTCGTCAACCTGTCCTCGTCCCCACCCACATAGACTTGTTCGGCTGAAGGCATATTGTTAAGTTCCTCTTTAGTAAATACAGATACAAAATATTTATTAAAAATACTACTCATCTCTTCATCACTATCTGTTATTTGACCTGTCTCAGTTTTTAATGGACCTATCCTTTCCCTAGTCTTAGTACGATATAACTGAAAAAACCCTTTAGGATTTGTCTTTGCTTGCCCTGCTATGCGAACTTCATAGTTTCTTTTTGCTTTCCTTATCTCTTTTTTAACATTTCTAACCAGTTGTACGAATTCCTGTTCTAAAGTGACCTCCCCATTTTTAATCCTTTTGTACCAAGCTCTCTTTTTACCTATAAGGTTCTTCAAATTCTTTGTTATCCACTTTGGGTCATTAGTATATGATCTATTCAATTTGTATGGTATACTACGTTCCTGTGCTTTGTTTAGAATATTCTTAAATAAGTTATATATTGAATCCACATCGAAATCCCCATTTAAGTCACCTATCGCTGGGTTCATGTCTCGCTCCAAGACCGGCCCACTCCCCATACCCAAGCCTTTCCAATCAATTTGACCCAAAAAATTTCTTAGGCTATTAAAATCAGCTTTTCGAAAATCTGGCACTTTAACAGAATTTTCTCCTACTGGTCTATTCCATTCTATGCTAAATCTGATTTCTTTGTGATCACTGCTCCCTAGCTCACTCCCTATTTCGATGTCATTAATTTGCGTTTCCCTGTTAGTTAACACTAAATCTAAAATATTATTTTCCCGTGTTGGTTCCTTAATGTGTTGCGTAAGAAAGCAATCGTCAATTAATTCTAGAAAATCTTCTGCTTCACTATTCCCTGTTTTGTTCAACCAGTTTATTCCGCTAAAATTAAAGTCACCCATGACATAAATACTGTTAGATCTAGATGCTCTAGATATTTCATCCCATAGATGCTTTGCTTCCATTCTGTCTAAATTTGGTGGCCTATATATTACTCCTATTATAATATTATTAGCTTTTTCGTTTAATTCAATCCAAATAGTTTCTGTGTGTGGCTCCGTTTTGATTCCCTCTTTGAGACTACATTTCAAATTGTCCCTAACATATATGGCTACTCCACCTCCTCGTCTAATATATCTATCTGTGTGAAATAGTTTAAATCCATATATTTGATATTCAGCTAATAGTTCTCTATTTTCTACTATAACCACCATTGGGTGGTTATAGAATAGGAGCTGCCTCGTATGGGCCAATAGGCCTTCTGCAGTTACCTTTGTTCTTATGTTCTTATGTTCTTAACTAACAGGGAAACAAAAATTAATGACATCGAAATAGCAAATGAATTTAATAGCTTCTTTTCATCGGTTGGTGCTAACCTTGCCAGTAAAATCCCACAGACTCAGACACATCAACACATATCTTTCAGGCAGCTATCCAAACTCTTCTTATTTCACCACTCAGCCCGACAGATGATATCTCCATCATACACTCACTAAACACCAAAGCTGGGAACATCAGTGAAATCCCATCCATTGTATACAAGAACGCCATGACATAAATTAAAGTCACCCATGACATAAATACTGTTAGATCTAGATGCTCTAGATATTTCATCCCATAGATGCTTTGCTTCCATTCTGTCTAAATTTGGTGGCCTATATATAACTCCAATTATAATATTATTTGCTTTTTCGTTTAATTCTATCCAAATAGTTTCTGTGTGTGGCTCAGTTTTGACTCCCTCTTTGAGACTACATTTCAAAATGTCCCTAACAAATATGGCTACTCCCCCTCCTCGTCTATTATATCTATCTGTGTGAAATAGTTTAAATCCATTTATTTAATATTCAGCTAATAGTTTTCTATTTTCTACATTCATCTTATCATAACTCCCAGATCCCTTTCGCAATTCGACTACGCAATCTCAACACCATCTAGCTCGCATCTTGTAACTCTATCATCATTACCTAGCCTCAAAACTTTACATTTATCAGAACATAAGAAGAAGAACATAAGAACAAAGGTAACTGCAGAAGGCCTATTGGCCCATACGAGGCAGCTCCTATTCTATAACCACCCAATCCCACTCATATACTTGTCCAACCCGTGCTTGAAACAATCGAGGGACCCCACCTCCACAATGTTACGCGGCAATTGGTTCCACAAATCAACAACCCTGTTACTGAACCAGTATTTACCCAAGTCTTTCCTAAATCTAAACTTATCCAATTTATATCCATTGTTTCGTGTTCTGTCCTGTGTTGATACTTTTAATACCCTATTAATATCCCCCCGGTTATGTCCATTCATCCACTTGTAAACCTCTATCATGTCAACCCTAACTCTTCGCCTTTCCAGTGAATGCAACTTAAGCTTTGTTAATCTTTCTTCATATGAAAGATTTCTAATTTGGGGAATTAACTTAGTCATCCTACGCTGGACACGTTCAAGTGAATTTATATCCATTCTATAATATGGCGACCAAAACTGAACTGCATAATCTAAATGGGGCCTAACTAGAGCAAGATATAGCTTGAGAACCACACCAGGTGTCTTGTTACTAACGCTGCGATTAATAAATCCAAGTGTCCGATTTGCCTTATTACGAACATTTATGCATTGATCCTTTTGTTTTAAATACAAAGAGTACCCCCAGCTCCAGGTCAGGGCAAAACCTAATCTCAAAGGAGAATACATTCTGAGGCCAAAAGACGAGTCGGCCGCTACGATTCTAAAAAATTACGCAAAATGTGAGGAACTGAAACCAGAGGATAAAATAAGTAAAGTCATTGTCCTCCATTATCCCTTGCATATGGCCCTTGGCCATCTCGAAAAGCTGAACTATGTGGTGTCAGCAGAGAGATGCCAAGTACGAACAAAACAAGAAACTCGACAAGTCCTTCTCACAGTAAGAGGACGGATCCCGGAAAAACTTGACCTTGGAATCTGGGGGGTGTTCCAACACAGGCCTTACACCCCAGAACCCCTAAGATGCTTTAGATGTCAGAGATTTGGGCATCACAAAGATGGCTGCCAACGCCCAGTGAGGTGCGGAGTCTGCAGCCAGTCCCATGATACAAAAACATGTATTGATAAATTCAAGGCAAACCACCCTGTTCAGGCAAAATGCCCAAATTGTTCCAAGGCACATCATGCCTGGAACTTGAAATGCCCTGAAAGGCTCAAAAGGCTTCAAACTAACCCCACCACGCCAACAGCGGAGCCGAAACCCCCACCAAAACGAATACCAGCTCCCATGCCCACTAAAACCGCGTGGGGTCTACCCATTCAGGAAGAGGGGGCACACGGCCCTTCACCATCGGCCATGGTGAAGGGTGAGAAGACAGTACAGGACAAAAAGAAAGATGGAGGACACAAGACTCATGTTCAAAGCAGTCGGCCTCCCATTTCATCCAGCAAGCACACTGGGGCCAATAGGAGTAGCAATTCCAGTGCCAAAGTTACCACCGAGAAGGGTCTAAAAGCCACTAGGCCCTCAACCTGCACAACATTAAATAGTGTTCCCACTGAACTGAACGCTCTCTGGCCAATGCTCAAAACTTTGGTCACTGAGTTAATCGAAAGTCTGCTGTCTTCACATGGAATCAAGCAAACCACAGAGACTCGGAAGACAATTGAGCACAAGCTCAAAAAATTCGAAGATGTAATATCCATACCGTCAAGACAGCAGGGCAAGAGGCACCCCCATAAAAAGCAGATAGAAAACAGGTCGTCGGAAAGCGACATTGATGAGGCAATTTCAGGACCACTAAGAACCTATACCCCAATTGCAACTTCCATGGCGTGTTCATCAGACTCCATGGATACCACGGAATTATCAGCACATTCCAAGAACCTAGAATTCTAAAGATCCTGCAATGGAATGCGCAAGGACTGCGCACTAAATTGCAACACTTGAAATGCATAGCAGCAACCAAAGGCATAGACATCCTGATACTACAGGAGAGCTTGCTTCGAGCCGGATTAGAACCTAAAATCTCAGGCTATCGAGGCTTCTTCCTTCCATGGATCAATGGGCAATCCAGGGGATGTGCAATCTATGTAAAAAGTGACCTGATCTCCAAATCCATAACCAGCCCACCCAATTGTGGAGCAGGGACAGAGGTAATGGGAGTCACCATTGAGCTAAGACACGACAAACTTGAAGTGTTCAATGTGTACAGGTCTCCACAAGCCGAAATGGATCTCTCTGTGTTATTTGGACACACGACAACAACAAACACAATCATTTATGGAGATTTTAATGCCCATCATCGATTGGCACTGGGCTCGAACAAAACAAATGAAGCCGGCATACACATTACACATCTACTGGACCAGCTTCCAGAAATACAAATCCTAAACAAGAATGAACCTACCCACATCCAAGGAGGCAGATTAGACCTAACCTTCGTTTCAGCCTCCCTAAGAGATGCAGCAACATGGTCAGTTGAGCCCACACTCATAAGCGACCACTATGGGGTCCAAATTGATCTTCAGTTAGACCTACCCACCCCACCTCCGCCTCCATCTGAAGCCTGGAACTTTGCTTTAGCAAACTGGGACCGATTTCAAAACCTCATTTCAGAGTGGCAAAGAAACTATGATCTTCCCGAAGACATTAATCAGGCAGAACAAGAATTTGTCAAAGCGATTCAAAGTGCAGCCAACCACTCAATCCCACTGAAAAAACAGTCCACCGGACACCATAAAGATCATTGGTACTATTGCGAACGCGTCAAAGAACTCAACCATAGACTCAATAGAACAAGAAAGCTATACAAAAAGCAGCCAAGTGACCGCAACAGGATCTTACTTTGTGAGGTCAAGGAACATGTACATCGAGAGACCAGACAAATAAAAGAACAAAAGTGGCTAGAATGGTGTTCACACCTGAATGAACACACCTCTCTCGGGGAGATGTGGCAGCAAATTCACCGGGCCAAAGGGAATAAAACACCTAAAGCTCCACACCCCAAAGATCCTCAACAGGAAGCCGAAGTACTGGCAACCAGGTTTGCAGAGAGAGCAACCAGCAATCAACTTCCACCAGATGTATTAGCAGTACAGACCGGACTAGAGGAAGAAATGTGGCACAGAATCCTTACAGCATGTGAAGAAGTCTCTGACACTAATGCCCCCTTCACACTGGATGAGCTCAATCGGGCTAAGAAAAACTCCAAGGATACATCCCCTGGAGCCGACAAAATAACCTATAAAATGATTAGAAACCTCGACCCAGAGGGAGACGCTGCATACCTAAGGTTAATTAATTTAGCCTGGATTTCTCAAACTAGACCTTCTGCTTGGAATAGAGCAGACATAGTGCCGATCCCAAAACCCAAAGATCCAGCTAATCCCAGGCCCATCTCTCTCCAAAGCTGTGCAGCCAAGACGGCTGACAGAATGGCACTCAACAGACTGGAGTGGAAAATGCCTAAACTGCACCATGATATGTATGCCTATAGAAGAGGGGTTGGCACAGTGGAATGTATTACAACTCTGTTAGCCCACTTGAATGACAGACCAGGAATGCTGATATTCCTGGACCTCGAAAAAGCCTTTGAACTGGCTAGCGCCCCAGCTATTCTCTGCTGCCTCATTGACAAAGAGGTCAGAGGCAACCTGCTCTCCTGGACCAAAAACTGTCTCATAAACAGAGAAGCAAGAGTAAAACTTCATGGCACAGTCTCTGAGTACAAAAGACATGAAAATGGTACACCACAAGGAGGTATTCTTAGCCCTCTTCTCTTCAACTGTTTAATGGAAAGAATAATGAGGTTGAAACTCCCACATCACTGCAGGCTGCTAAACTACGCGGACGACTTTGTCATCATCATAAAAGGAAGGGATGCGGCGCGCCTTGCACCCAAATGCTTAGACTGCATCAGTAAAGAGGCAAAACAGATTGGGATCAAACTCAACCCCTCAAAGTCAAAGGCCATGCCCATAAAAATAGCGAAGCCCAACATCCAACTCACAGTACAGGGTCAACCAATAGAATGGGTCGACACCTATCAGTATCTAGGAATCATCCTGGACACACACATGAATTTTAATGCTGAGGTCACATACTTGAGAGAGCGAACTGCGGCCCGGACGGCAATCCTCAGGTCGCTAACCTCCCTTTCTGGAGGAGCCAATCTGCAAGTCCTTCGCACATACTATGTACAGGCAGTCAGATCAGTGATCGATTATGCCGCACCTGCACTCACAAATCTATCACACCAACAGTGGAAAAAGCTTGAAGTTGCCCAAAACAATGCTATGAGAGCTGCACTGGGAGCCCCCATGTGGACCAGGCTTGAAACTCTTAGACTGGAGACGGGTTTGCCCTCTCTACAAGAAAGAATATCACAAAGGACAGCTACAATTATCAGTAAGATAATTATTTCTTCTGATCCAATCCCAGTACGGCAGGCTTTGGTGGTTGGACTAAGCCAAAACAATGGAAACTCTTGGGTTGCAAGAGCAGGAAAAGTCCTAAACAGACTACATTTAAAAAACATGATTCTTGATAGAGAGGGTGATCATCCACACCCAAATTACACTCCTTCCGCGCCGTGGGAAGAGCCTACTTTCAAAATAGTAATAGAAAGTCTCCCAATGAAAAAGGCTGCCTATGATCCGACAATCCTAAGGCGCATAATAGAAGAGCAAATGTATAGCATAGCAGTAGCAGGAGCCACCCACATCTTCACAGACGGATCGGTGGACACAGAAAATGAGAGTGCTGGCGCTGCTCTTTGCACGACCAGCGTTCAGGCATATTGGAGACTGGGAGGACTAGTATCATCAACCCAAACTGAGCTGTTCGCCATACAACAGGCATTCGCATATGTGATTGCACAAAACACTCAAAATGCAATCATACACACAGACTCAAAAGCTGCACTTCAAATACTAGGACAAAAACAGTGGAAAGATAATGTGGAAATAATTACCACCATTTTGTATCAAGGAGCAGTCGCTAAAGGCAAAGGCCTCAACATAACTTTAAACTGGATCCCATCCCATATTGGAATCCCATTAAATGAAAAAGCTGATGAAATTGCTAAATTGGCAACTCGTCATCCAGTGATACATAAAACAATTCAACCCAGCCTAGAGAACATAAAAAACATCATCACCAAAAAACTCTCACATCTCAACAAAGCCTACCTACACCAGAGAATAGCTGAAGGTTCGCCATCTGCAACATGGTATCTTCAGGCAACCAAATTAGAAAGGTTAAATATCCCAAAAGGAATCCACAGGGAAATAGCAATTAGGCTATATAGACTACGTCTAGGTTACAGATGCAACTGGGAGATTGGTGAACCCCGACAGAGAGAGTGCATCTTCTGCCAAACTGTCACAGAAAAGCCATTACTTCACTATCTTCTGGAATGTGAAGCAACCAATGACCTTAGAAGAGTTTTAAGAGTTCCTGAATCATGCAGTGGCCACCCTGAAGCCATCAACACAGCCACTCTCCTGGTCAACAAAGGTGTCCAGCAGCTGGACACCCTCATAAAGACTGTGAAGCAGTATCCTCCCCCACGATAACAGCTTGATGGTTAAATGCAACCTTAGAACACTGGGAAAAAAAAAGAAAAAAATTAATAATTACGGGAGACATCTCCCGTCACGCAGGGTGCAGTCGCACCTCCACAAATCTCCAGTATCAGCTCTTGATACTGGTAATGGCTCAAAAGGGCCACCACTTACGGGCTATTCATGCCCGTGCCACCTTTTGGGTGGCTTAATCTTTATCATCTATCATCATCTGACTATCATATTCAGTCACGTTATTGTGCAGGGAAGAGGCCTCCTGCGATTGATCCTGGTGCTCATATTTCCGTTTTACACTTATCTGTATCAGACAATTTGTGAGTATATTACAGCGATCAACATGAAGTCTTGGGTTTCACTGAACTCTGCTCGCCTTCATCACCTCTCGTCCCAGATGGAATACCTTGGTGAGGGCGTTGATGGGATTGTAGGGCGCATTCCCTGGCGCGGTGGATTTGCCATCTTGAAGACGATGAGGTATGCCTCTCCGAGGGCTTTCAAGACAGAGCTGTCTATCATGAAAAGATTAGATGGTGCTGGTGGAGCTCCCAAGGTCCTGGGAGTGTGCAACAACCCAAGAGCCATAGTGATGTCTTCCCGGGGTGAGATACCGCTCTCAGATGCCCTCTGGAGTAACCTACCGGACTGGTACCTGATCTGTATTGTGTTGAAGGTTGGTCAGCGCCTGCGCGAGGTCCACGAGCGGGGAGTTATACATTGTGACATTCACACCTCTAATGTCATGGTCACCCTCTCTCCTGACTTCTGTAAGCCACCTGAAGTATTCCTTATTGACTTCGGAAAGTCGACCTTGAGCCCAAAGGCCCTGGCGGATGTGGGTGATACACAGATGATAAAGAAAGACTTGACTTTGGATGTGAAGCAGCTGGGGGAAATGCTATTAGACATCTTTAAAACAATGAAGATGAGACGCAGAAGTATACAGAAGTCTATAAGAAGTGTAATTGAGATGGCAAGGCCACTTGAGGGGGAGCCAGCTGCTCTTGACGATGTTCTCCAGAAGCTGAACTCTGTACTTACTGACGACTTCCATATTAACCTCCCCGGTGCCCCTCAGCCCTGCTCTGGACGGTGCCCTGCCGCGTCTTCCTCCAGGCTTCTACTCAAGCATGAAGGTCCACAAAGACATTCCCACACCTGAATATCTTATAATGAATTATAAAACTGTTTTAACCTGCTTGTAATAATGTTTATGTATAATAAAAGTATTATTATTAATAAAGAGTAAACTGAGTTAAGTCATAGTGTATTACTATATTGTAAGTGAAGTGGGTTAAGGAGACCTTGGGACTTGTTAATCATAAACAAAGACATTGATATTGTTTAACATAAACGAAAATATGATGGTGAATTGATTCCCCATGGTCACAACACGGTCCTACAAAGCTATACATTTATAATTCACAACATGATCCTACAATGCTATACATTGATGATTCACAACATGGTCCTACAATGGGCCTTTATTATTGCACCTACCGAAAAGTGGATGACTGTTGAAAATAGACAACTATTAGCTGAATGTCAAATAAATGGATTTAAACTATCTCTCTTCATATGAAAGATTTCTAATTTTGGGAATTAACTTTGCCATCCTACGCTGGACACGTTCAAGTGAATTTATATCCATTCTGCAGTGCGATGACCAAAACTGAACTTCATAATCTAAATGGGGCCTAACCAGAGTAAAATATAGATGAAGAACAACTCCAGGTGTCTTGTTACTAACGTTTCGATTAATAAATCCCAGTGTCCTATTTGCCTTATTACGAACATTCATGCATTGATCCTTTTAAATTCTAACTAATCATAACTTCCAGATCCCTTTCGCAATCTCAGCACCATCCAGCTCGTATCTCGTAACTCTATCATCATTACCTAACCTCAAAACTTTACATTTATCAACATTAAACTACATCTGGCAATCTTTCGACCATTTCAAACCCCTATTTAGATCAATTTGAAGTGATAGTGATAGTCTTCTTCCGTGTTAATTTCCCTACCGATTTTTGTATCATCGGCAAATGTTGCTACTCAAAACTGAATCTAAATCATTTATATATATTATAAACAACAGAGGTCCCAGGACAGAGCCCTGAGGTACTCCACTAACAACATTATCACACTCTGACTTAACCCCATTTATACTAACTCTCTGTTTCCTTTGGAATAGCCATGCACTAATCCAAGTTAATATAGCACCTCCAATACCATGAGCTTCTATTTTTTCAATTAGTCTTTCATGTGGCACTGTATCAAAATCTTTGCTAAAGTCAAGGTACACAACATCACAATCCTTACCAGTATCAACTGCCTCAACTATGCTGGAATAAAAAGTTAGCAAATTTGTTAAACATGAACGGCCATTTGTAAAACCATGTTGTGACTCATTTATTAATTTATGTTTTTCAAGATGGAGACGAACTGTATATGCAATTATTGATTCAAGTAACTTTCCCACAATAGACGTTAGGCTAATTGGCCGATAGTTTGACGCAAGTGATCTCCTTTCTTAAAAATTGGTACCACATTAGCTACCTTCCATGACTCTGGCACTCTGCCTGACTTTATTGATTTATTAAATATGGTAGACAGTGGCTCGGAAAGCTCCTCTTTGCATTCTTTAAGCACCCTGGCAAACACTTAATCCGGCCCTGGGGATTTGTTTGGTTTTAGTTTTTCTAATTGTTACATCCTCCCTGGAACTGCTAAACTAGTCAACCTGTCCTCATCCCCACCCACATAGACTTGTTCGGCTGAAGGCATATTGTTAAGTTCTTTTTTAGTAAATACAAATATAAAATATTTGTTAAAAATACTTCTCATCTCCTTGTCATTATCCGTTATTTGACCTGTCTCAGATTTTAATGGACCTATCCTTTCCCTAGTCTAAGTTCGATATAACTGAAAAAACCCTTTAGGATTTGACTTTGCTTACTCTGCTACGCGAACTTCATAGTTTCTTTTTGCTTTCCTAATCTCTTTTTTACCATTTCTAACCAGTTGTATAAATTCCTGTTCTAAACTGACTTCCAAATTCTTAATCATTTTGTACCAAGCTCTCTTTTTACCTATAAGGTTCTTTAAATTATTTGTTATCCACTTTGGGTCATTAGTATTCGATCTATTCAATTTGTATGGTATACTACGTTCTTCTGCTTTGTTTAGAATATTCTTAAATAAGTTATATATTAAATCCACATCGAAATCCCCTTTTACCTGAGGTTAGGTAATGATGATAGAGTTACAAGATACGAGCTAGATGGTGTTGAGATTGCGAAGTCGGATTGCAAAAGGGATGAAATATCTAGAGCATCTAGATCTAACAGTATTTATGTCATGGGTGACTTTAATTTTAGCGGAATAAACTGGTTGAACAAAACAGGGAATAGTGAAGCAGAAGATTTTCTAGAATTAATTGACGATTGCTTTCTTACGCAACACATTAAGGAACCAACATGGGAAAATAATATTTTAGATTTAGTGTTAACTAACAGGGAAACGCAAATTAATGACATCGAAATAGGGAGTGAGCTAGGGAGCAGTGATCACAAAGAAATCAGATTTAGCATAGAATGGAATAGACCAGTAGGAGAAAATTCTGTTAAAGTGCCAGATTTTCGTAAAGCTGATTTTAATAGCCTAAGAAATTTTTTGGGTCAAATTGATTGGAAAGTCTTGGGTATGGGGTGTGGGCCGGTCTTGGAGCGAGACATGAACCCAGCGATAGGTGACTTAAATGGGGATTTCGATGTGGATTCAATATATAACTTATTTAAGAATATTCTAAACAAAGCACAGGAACGTAGTATACCATACAAATTGAATAGATCGAATACTAATGACCCAAAGTGGATAACAAAGAATTTGAAGAACCTTATAGGTAAAAAGAGAGCTTGGTACAAAAGGATTAAAAATGGGGAGGTCACTTTAGAACAGGAATTCGTACAACTGGTTAGAAATGTTAAAAAAGAGATAAGGAAAGCAAAAAGAAACTATGAAGTTCGCATAGCAGGGCAAGCAAAGACAAATCCTAAAGGGTTTTTTCAGTTATATCGTACTAAGACTAGGGAAAGGATAGGTCCATTAAAAACTGAGACAGGTCAAATAACAGATAGTGATGAAGAGATGAGTAGTATTTTTAATAAATATTTTGTATCTGTATTTACTAAAGAGGAACTTAACAATATGCCTTCAGCCGAACAAGTCTATGTGGGTAGGGACGAGGACAGGTTGACGAGTTTAACAGTTACCAGGGAGGATGTTCTTAAACAAATAGTAAAACTCAAACCAAACAAATCCCCAGGGCCGGATGAAGTGTTTGCCAGGGTGCTTAAAGAATGCAAAGAGGAGCTTTGTGACCCACTGTCAACCATATTTAATAAATCAATAGAGTCAGGCAGAGTGCCAGAGTTTTGGAAAGTTGCTAATGTGATACCAGTTTTTAAGAAAGGAGATAGATCACTTGCGTCTAACTATCGACCAATTAGCCTAACGTCTATTGTGGGAAAGTTACTCGAATCTATAATAGCAAATAAAATTCGTCTTCATCTTGAAAAACATAAATTAATAATTGAGTCGCAACATGGTTTTATAAATGGCCGTTCATGTTTAACAAATTTGTTATCTTTTTATTCTAGCATTGTTGAGGCAGTTGATAGTGGTAAGGATTGCGATGTTGTATACCTTGACTTTAGCAAAGCTTTTGATACAGTGCCACATGAAAGACTGATTAAAAAGATAGAGTCTCATGGTATTGGGGGTGCTATATTAAGCTGGATTAGGGCATGGCTATACCAAAGGAAACAGAGAGTTAGTATAAATGGAATCAAGTCAGAGTGGGAAAATGTTGTAAGTGGAGTGCCTCAAGGCTCTGTCCTGGGACCTCTGTTGTTTATAATATATATAAATGATTTAGATTCAGGTTTGAGTAGCAACATTTGCAAATTTGCCGATGATACGAAAATCGGTAGGGAAATTAATTCGGAGGAGGACTCACTATCACTTCAAGTTGATCTAGATAGGGTTTTGAAATGGTCAAAGGATTGGCAGATGCAGTTTAATGCTGATAAATGTAAAGTTCTGAGGTTAGGTAATGATGATAGAGTTACAAGATACGAGCTAGATGGTGTTGTGATTGCGAAGTCGGATTGCGAAAGGGATCTGGGAGTTATGATTAGTAAGAATTTAAAACAAAAGGATCAATGCATAAATGTTCGTAATAAGGCAAATCGGACACTTGGATTTATTAATCGCAGCGTTAGTAACAAGACACCTGGTGTGGTTCTCAAGCTATATCTTGCTCTAGTTAGGCCCCATTTAGATTATGCAGTTCAGTTTTGGTCGCCATATTATAGAATGGATATAAATTCACTTGAACGTGTCCAGCGTAGGATGACTAAGTTAATTCCCCAAATTAGAAATCTTTCATATGAAGAAAGATTAACAAAGCTTAAGTTGCATTCACTGGAAAGGCGAAGAGTTAGGGGTGACATGATAGAGGTTTACAAGTGGATGAATGGACATAACCGGGGGGATATTAATAGGGTATTAAAAGTATCAACACAGGACAGAACACGAAACAATGGGTATAAATTGGATAAGTTTAGATTTAGGAAAGACTTGGGTAAATACTGGTTCAGTAACAGGGTTGTTGATTTGTGGAACCAATTGCCGCGTAACATTGTGGAGGTGGGGTCCCTCGATTGTTTCAAGCACGGGTTGGACAAGTATATGAGTGGGATTGGGTGGTTATAGAATAGGAGCTGCCTCGTATGGGCCAATAGGCCTTCTGCAGATACCTTTGTTCTTATGTTCTTATGTTCTTATGTTCTTATCTGGGAGTTATGATTAGTTAGAATTTAAAACAAAAGGATCAATGCATAAATGTTCGAAATAAGGCAAATCGGACACTCGGATTTATTAATCGCAGCGTTAGTAACAAGACACCTGGTGTGGTTCTCAAGCTATATCTTGCTCTAGTTAGGCCCCATTTAGATTATGCAGTTCAGTTTTGGTCGCCATATTATAGAATGGATATAAATTCTCTTGAACGAGTCCAGCGTAGGATGACTAAGTAAATTCCCCAAATTAGAAATCTTTCATATGAAGAAAGATTAACAAAGCTTAAGTTGCATTCACTGGAAAGGCGAAGTTAGGGGTGACATGATAGAGGTTTACAAGTGGGTGAATGGACATAACAAAGGGGATATTAATAGGGTATTAAAAGTATCAACACAAGACAGAACACGAAACAATGGGTAAAAATTAGATAAGTTTAGATTTAGGAAAGACTTGGGTAAATACTGGTTCAGTAACAGGGTTGTTGATTTGTGGAACCAATTGCCGCGTAACGTGGTGGAGGTAGAGTCCCTCGATTGTTTCAAGTGTTGGTTGGACAAGTATATGAGTGGGATTGGGTGGTTATAAATAGGAGCTGCCTCGCATGGGCCAATAGGCCTTCTGCAGTTACCTTTGTTCTTATGTTCACTATTACGCAAAGCGTTTCAGGCAGGAAAAACACTAAAGACTAAAACTTAATACTAATTGAGATTAAAGTATAAATTGTGTTGAGAAAATATAAAAATAAAATAGGGGATATTAATAGGGTATTAAAAGTATCAACACAAGACAGAACACGAAACAATGGGTATAAATTGGATAAGTTTAGATTTAGGAAAGACTTGGGTAACATGGCAGAAAAATAGCAAATATACAATTTGGTCGAAAAACAGCATTGTTTAATATAGCAAACATGGGTTGACATTTAGGGGTAAGGTTAGTTACAGGGAGTTAATTAGGTAGTGCTTAGTTTTTTATCTTAAACTGGTTGGGAGAGGTACAGTCTTTAACATGATTGGGATCGTCAATCCACATGGGACACTGGGATTTATTAATCGAAGCGTTAGTAACAAGACACCTGGTGTTGTTCTTCAGCTACATCTTGCTCTGGTTAGGCCCCATTTAGATTATGCACTTCAGTTTTGGTCGCGGTACTATACAATGGATATAAATTCACTTGAACGCGTCCAGCGTATTATGACTAAGTTAATTTCCCGAATTAGAAATCTTTCATATGAATACAAATTAACAAACCTTAAATTGCATTCACTGGAACGGCGAAGAGTTAGGGGTGACATGACAAAGGTTTACAAGTGGATGAATGAATAATAACAAAAGGGATAGTAAAAGGATATTATAAGTATCAATACAGGGGTATTGTATTGAATTAGTTAGGAGCAAGGGAGGAATCCCGATCATATGTGGCATTCTTCCAAGAAAAGGAGTGGGTAATGAATGGATGTCAAGGGCACTCGGTGTCAATTGCCGGCTGGTAAGATATTGCAAATCAAATGCAATATCTTTCATAGACAACTGGGAACACTTCTATGGAAGAAATGAAATGTATGCTCGTGATGGGGTGCATCTATCGAGAGCTGGGGTTGTTGCTGTTGCGAACTCGCTAGAAGAAGTGGTTAGAGGTGTTTGTTTGGGTTTAAACTGTTAGTAGATAGAGGTATGGGAATTGATTTGGAGGAAGGAGGTAATAAAAGTATGTGTTTGTGGGAGAAAGGAATTGGCAAAACGATCAGGTAAAGAGAAGGTCCGCAAAATAACAATTCACTTAGGGTATATTACACTAACAGTAGAAGTCTAAGAAATAAAATTAACGAATTAAATGCTCTTGTCTGCACAGAAAAAATAGATATTATTGCACTTACCGAAACGTGGATGAATGTAGAAAATAGAGAACTATTAGCTGAATATCAAATATATGGATTTAAACTATTTCACACAGATAGATATATTAGACGAGGAGGTGGAGTAGCCATATATGTTAGGGACAATTTGAAATGTAGTCTCAAAGAGGGAATCAAAACAGAGCCACACACAGAAACTATTTGGATTGAATTAAACGAAAAAGCTAATAATATTATAATAGGAGTAATATATAGGCCACCTAATTTAGACAGAATGGAAGCAAAGCATCTATGGGATGAAATATCTAGAGCATCTAGATCTAACAGTATTTATGTCATGGGTGACTTTAATTTTAGCGGAATAAACTGGTTGAACAAAACAGGGAATAGTGAAGCAGAAGATTTTCTAGAATTAATTGACGATTGCTTTCTTACGCAACACATTAAGGAACCAACACGGGAAAATAATATTTTAGATTTAGTGTTAACTAACAGGGAAACGCAAATTAATGACATCGAAATAGGGAGTGAGCTAGGGAGCAGTGATCACAAAGAAATCAGATTTAGCATAGAATGGAATAGACCAGTAGGAGAAAATTCTGTTAAAGTGCCTGATTTTCGAAAAGCTGATTTTAATAGCCTAAGAAATTTTTTGGGTCAAATTGATTGGAAAGGCTTGGGTATGGGGTGTGGGCCGGTCTTGGAGCGAGACATGAACCCAGCGATAGGTGACTTAAATGGGGATTTCGATGTGGATTCAATATATAACTTATTTAAGAATATTCTAAACAAAGCACAGGAACGTAGTATACCATACAAATTGAATAGATCGTATACTAATGACCCAAAGTGGATAACAAAGAATTTGAAGAACCTTATAGGTAAAAAGAGAGCTTGGTACAAAAGGATTAAAAATGGGGAGGTCACTTTAGAACAGGAATTCGTACAACTGGTTAGAAATGTTAAAAAAGAGATAAGGAAAGCAAAAAGGAACTATGAAGTTCGCATAGCAGGGCAAGCAAAGACAAATCCTAAAGGTTTTTTTTCAGTTATATCGTACTAAGACTAGGGAAAGGATAGGTCCATTAAAAACTGAGACAGGTCAAATAACAGATAGTGATGAAGAGATGAGTAGTATTTTTAATAAATATTTTGTATCTGTATTTACTAAAGAGGAACTTAACAATATGCCTTCAGCCGAACAAGTCTATGTGGGTGGGGACGAGGACAGGTTGACGAGTTTAGCAGTTACCAGGGAGGATGTTCTTAAACAAATAGTAAAACTCAAACCAAACAAATCCCCAGGGCCGGATGAAGTGTTTGCTAGGGTGCTTAAAGAATGCAAAGAGGAGCTTTGTGACCCACTGTCAACCATATTTAATAAATCAATAGAGTCAGGCAGAGTGCCAGAGTTTTGGAAAGTTGCTAATGTGATACCAGTTTTTAAGAAAGGAGATAGATCACTTGCGTCTAACTATCGACCAATTAGCCTAACGTCTATTGTGGGAAAGTTACTCGAATCTATAATAGCAAATAAAATTCGTCTTCATCTTGAAAAACATAAATTAATAATTGAGTCGCAACATGGTTTTATAAATGGCCGTTCATGTTTAACAAATTTGTTATCTTTTTATTCTAGCATTGTTGAGGCAGTTGATAGTGGTAAGGATTGCGATGTTGTATACCTTGACTTTAGCAAAGCTTTTGATACAGTGCCACATGAAAGACTGATTAAAAAAATAGAGTCTCATGGTATTGGGGGTGCTATATTAAGCTGGATTAGGGCATGGCTATACCAAAGGAAACAGAGAGTTAGTATAAATGGAATCAAGTTAGAGTGGGAAAATGTTGTAAGTGGAGTGCCTCAAGGCTCTGTCCTGGGACCTCTGTTGTTTATAATATATATAAATGATTTAGATTCAGGTTTGAGTAGCAACATTTGCAAATTTGCCGATGATACGAAAATCGGTAGGGAAATTAATTCGGAGGAGGACTCACTATCACTTCAAGTTGATCTAGATAGGGTTTTGAAATGGTCAAAGGATTGGCAGATGCAGTTTAATGCTGATAAATGTAAAGTTCTGAGGTTAGGTAATGATGATAGAGTTACAAGATACGAGCTAGATGGTGTTGTGATTGCGAAGTCGGATTGCGAAAGGGATCTGGGAGTTATGATTAGTAAGAATTTAAAACAAAAGGATCAATGCATAAATGTTCGTAATAAGGCAAATCGGACACTTGGATTTATTAATCGCAGCGTTAGTAACAAGACACCTGGTGTGGTTCTCAAGCTATATCTTGCTCTAGTTAGGCCCCATTTAGATTATGCAGTTCAGTTTTGGTCGCCATATTATAGAATGGATATAAATTCACTTGAACGTGTCCAGCGTAGGATGACTAAGTTAATTCCCCAAATTAGAAATCTTTCATATGAAGAAAGATTAACAAAGCTTAAGTTGCATTCACTGGAAAGGCGAAGAGTTAGGGGTGACATGATAGAGGTTTACAAGTGGATGAATGGACATAACCGGGGGGATATTAATAGGGTATTAAAAGTATCAACACAGGACAGAACACGAAACAATGGATATAAATTGGATAAGTTTAGATTTAGGAAAGACTTGGGTAAATACTGGTTCAGTAACAGGGTTGTTGATTTGTGGAACCAATTGCCGCGTAACATTGTGGAGGTGGGGTCCCTCGATTGTTTCAAGCACGGGTTGGACAAGTATATGAGTGGGATTGGGTGGTTATAGAATAGGAGCTGCCTCGTATGGGCCAATAGGCCTTCTGCAGTTACCTTTGTTCTTATGTTCTTATGTTCTTAAGTATGCTCCTGATAGGGTGCAGCTATCGAGAGTTGGGGTTGTTGCTGTTGCGAAATCGTTGGAAGAAGTGGTTAGAAGTGTTTGTTTGGGTTTAAACTGTTAGTAGATAGAGGTATGGGAATTGATTTGGAGGAAGGAGGTAATAAAAGTATGTGTTTGTGTGAGAAAGGAATTGACAAAATGATCAGGGAAAGAGAAGGGCCTCAAAATAACAATTCACTTAGGGTATATTACACTAACAATAGAAGTCTAAGAAAAAAAATTAACGAATTAAATGCTCTTGTCTGCACAGAAAAAATAGATATTATTGCACATACCGAAACGTGGATGAATGTAAAAAATAGAGAACTATTAGCTGAATATCAAATAAATGGATTTAAACTATTTCACACAGATAGATATATTAGACGAGAAGGTGGAGTAGCCGTATATGTTAGGGATAATTTGAAATGTAGTCTCAAAGAGGGAATCAAAACTGAGCCACACTCAAAAACTATTTGGATAGAATTAAACGAAAAAGCAAATAATATTATAATAGGAGTTATATATAGGCCACCAAATTTAGACAGAATGGAAGCAAAGCATCTATGGGATGAAATATCTAGGGCATCTAGATCTAACAGTATTTATGTCATGGGTGACTTTAATTTTAGTGGAATAAACTGGTTGAACAAAACAGGGAATAATGAAGCAGAAGATTTTCTAGAATTAATTGACGATCTTACGCAACTTTACTTTCTTTCTTACTTTCTTTCTTTCGATCTTACTTTCTTACGCAACACATTAAGGAACCAACACGGGAAAATAAAATTTTAGATTTAGTGTTAACTAACAGGGAAACACAAACTAATGACATAAGAACATAAGAACATAAGAACAAAGGTAACTGCAGAAGGCCTATTGGCCCATACGAGGCAGCTCCTATTCTATAACCACCCAATCCCACTCATATACTTGTCCAACCCGTGCTTGAAACAATCGAGGGACCCCACCTCCACAATGTTACGCGGCAATTGGTTCCACAAATCAACAACCCTGTTACTGAACCAGTATTTACCCAAGTCTTTCCTAAATCTAAACTTATCCAATTTATATCCATTGTTTCGTGTTCTGTCCTGTGTTGATACTTTTAATACCCTATTAATATCCCCCCGGTTATGTCCATTCATCCACTTGTAAACCTCTATCATGTCACCCCTAACTCTTCGCCTTTCCAGTGAATGCAACTTAAGCTTTGTTAATCTTTCTTCATATGAAAGATTTCTAATTTGGGGAATTAACTTAGTCATCCTACGCTGGACACGTTCAAGTGAATTTATATCCATTCTATAATATGGCGACCAAAACTGAACTGCATAATCTAAATGGGGCCTAACTAGAGCAAGATATAGCTTGAGAACCACACCAGGTGTCTTGTTACTAACGCTGCGATTAATAAATCCAAGTGTCCGATTTGCCTTATTACGAACATTTATGCATTGATCCTTTTGTTTTAAATTCTTACTAATCATAACTCCCAGATCCCTTTCGCAATCCGACTTCGCAATCACAACACCATCTAGCTCGTATCTTGTAACTCTATCATCATTACCTAACCTCAGAACTTTACATTTATCAGCATTAAACTGCATCTGCCAATCCTTTGACCATTTCAAAACCCTATCTAGATCAACTTGAAGTGATAGTGAGTCCTCCTCCGAATTAATTTCCCTACCGATTTTCGTATCATCGGCAAATTTGCAAATGTTGCTACTCAAACCTGAATCTAAATCATTTATATATATTATAAACAACAGAGGTCCCAGGACAGAGCCTTGAGGCACTCCACTTACAACATTTTCCCACTCTGACTTGATTCCATTTATACTAACTCTCTGTTTCCTTTGGTATAGCCATGCCCTAATCCAGCTTAATATAGCACCCCCAATACCATGAGACTCTATTTTTTTAATCAGTCTTTCATGTGGCACTGTATCAAAAGCTTTGCTAAAGTCAAGGTATACAACATCGCAATCCTTACCACTATCAACTGCCTCAACAATGCTAGAATAAAAAGATAACAAATTTGTTAAACATGAACGGCCATTTATAAAACCATGTTGCGACTCAATTATTAATTTATGTTTTTCAAGATGAAGACGAATTTTATTTGCTATTATAGATTCGAGTAACTTTCCCACAATAGACGTTAGGCTAATTGGTCGATAGTTAGACGCAAGTGATCTATCTCCTTTCTTAAAAACTGGTATCACATTAGCAACTTTCCAAAACTCTGGCACTCTGCCTGACTCTTTTGATTTATTAAATATGGTTGACAGTGGGTCACAAAGCTCCTCTTTGCATTCTTTAAGCACCCTAGCAAACACTTCATCCGGCCCTGGGGATTTGTTTGGTTTGAGTTTTACTATTTGTTTAAGAACATCCTCCCTGGTAACTGCTAAACTCGTCAACCTGTCCTCGTCCCCACCCACATAGACTTGTTCGGCTGAAGGCATATTGTTAAGTTACAATATGACATCGAAATAGGGAGTGAGCTAGGGAACAGTGATCACAAAGAAATCAGATTTAGCATTGAATGGAATAGACCTGTAGGAGAAAATTCTGTTAAAGTGCCAGATTTTCGAAAAGCTGATTTTAATAGCCTAAGAAATGTTTTGGGTCAAATTGATTGGAAAGTCTTGGGTATGGGGTGTGGGCCGGTCTTGGAGCGAGACATAAACCCAGCGATAGGTGACGTAAATAGAGATATCGATGTGGATTCAATATATAACTTATTTAAGAATATTCTAAACAAAGCACAGGAACGTAGTATGCCATACAAATTGAATAGATCGAAAACTAATGACCAAAAGTGGATAACAATGAATTTGAAGAACCTTATAGGTAAAAAGAGAGCTTGGTACAAAAGGATTAAAAATGGGAAGGTCACTTTAGAACAGAAATTCGTACAACTCGTTAGAAATGTAAAAAAAGAGATAAGGAAAGCAAAAAGAAACTATGAAGTTCGCATAGCAGGGCAAACAAAGACAAATCCTAAAGGTTTTTTATGAGTTATATCGTACTAGGACTAGGGAAAGGATAGGTCCATTAAAAACTGAGGCAGGTCAAATAACAGATAGTGATGAAGAGATGAGTAGTATTTTTAATAAAAATTTTGTATCTGTATTTAATAAAGAGGAACTTAACAATATGCCTTCAGCCGAACAAGTCTATGTGGGTGGGGACGAGGACAGGTTGACGAGTTTTAGCAGTTACCAGGGAGGATGTTCTTAAACAAATAGTGAAACTCAAACCAAACAAATCCCCAGGGCCGGAAGAATTGTTTGCCAGGGTGCTTAAAGAATGCAAAGAGAAGCTTTGTGACCCACTGTCAACCATATTTAATAAATCAATAGAGTCAGGCAGAGTGCCAGAGTTTTGGAAAGTTGCTAATGTGATACCAGTTTTTAAGAAAGGGGATAGATCACTTGTGTCTAACTATCGACCAATTAGCCTAACGTCTATTTTGGAAAAGTTACTCGAATCTATAATAGCAAATAAAATTCGTCTTCATCTTGAAAAACATAAATTAATAATTGAGTCGCAACATGGTTTTTATAAATGGCCGTTCATGTTTATCAAATTTGTTATCTTTTTATTCTAGCATAGTTGAGGCAGTTGATAGTGGTAAGGATTGTGATGTTGTGTACCTTGACTTTAGCAAAGCTTTTGATACAGTGCCACATGAAAGACTAATTAAAAAGAGTCTCATGGTATTGGGGGTGCTATATTAAGCTGGATTAGGCAATATCTATCTACTTTATCTACTTTAAACTGTTAGTACATAGTGGTATGGGAATTGATTTGGAGGAAGGAGGTAATAAAAGTATGTGTTCGTGGGAGAAAAGAATTGGCAAAATGATCAGGGAAAGAAATGGGCCCCAAAATAACAATTCACTTAGGGTATATTACACTAACAGTAGAAGTCTAAGAAATAAAATTAACGAATTAAATGCTCTTGTCTGCACAGAAAAAATAGATATTATTGCACTTACCGAAACGTGGATGAATGTTGAAAATAGAGAACTATTAGCTGAATATCAAATAAATGGATTTAAACTATTTCACACAGATAGATATATTAGACGAGGAGGTGGAGTAGCCATATATGTTAGGGATAATTTGAAATGTAGTCTCAAAGAGGGAATCAAAACTGAGCCATACTCAGAAACTATTTGGATAGAATTAAACGGAAAAGCAAATAATATTATAATAGGAGTTATATATAGTCCACCAAATTTAGACAGAATGGAAGCAAAGCATCTATGGGATGAAATATCTAGGGCATCTAGATCTAACAGTATTTATGTCATGGGTGACTTTAATTTTAGTGGAATAAACTGGTTGAACAAAACAGGGAATAATGAAGCAGAAGATTTTCTAGAATTAATTGACGATCTTACGCAACTTTACTTTCTTTCTTACTTTCTTTCTTTCGATCTTACTTTCTTACGCAACACATTAAGGAACCAACACGGGAAAATAATATTTTAGATTTAGTGTTAACTAACAGGGAAACACAAATTAATGACATCGAAATAGGGAGTGAGCTAGGGAACAGTGATCACAAAGAAATCAGATTTAGCATAGAATGGAATAGACCTGTAGGAGAAAATTCTGTTAAAGTGCCAGATTTTCGAAAAGCTGATTTTAATAGCCTAAGAAATTTTTTGGGTCAAATTGATTGGAAAGTCTTGGGTATGGGGTGTGGGCCGGTCTTGGAGCGAGACATAAACCCAGCGATAGGTGACGTAAATAGAGATATCGATGTGGATTCAATATATAACTTATTTAAGAATATTCTAAACAAAGCACAGGAACGTAGTATGCCATACAAATTGAATAGATCGAAAACTAATGACCAAAAGTGGATAACAATGAATTTGAAGAACCTTATAGGTAAAAAGAGAGCTTGGTACAAAAGGATTAAAAATGGGAAGGTCACTTTAGAACAGAAATTCGTACAACTGGTTAGAAATGTAAAAAAAGAGATAAGGAAAGCAAAAAGAAACTATGAAGTTCGCATAGCAGGGCAAGCAAAGACAAATCCTAAAGTTTTTTTTTCAGTTATATCGTACTAAGACTAGGGAAAGGATAGGTCCATTATAAACTGAGGCAGGTCAAATAACAGATAGTGATGAAGAGATGAGTAGTATTTTTAATAACAAAATTTGTATCTGTAATTAATAAAGAGGAACTTAACAATATGCCTTCAGCCGAACAAGTCTATGTGGGTGGGGACGAGGACAGGTTGAAGAGTTTTAGCAGTTACCAGGGAGGATGTTCTTAAACAAATAGTGAAACTCAAACCAAACAAATCCCCAGGGCCGGATGAATTGTTTGCCAGGGTGCTTAAAGAATGCAAAGAGGAGCTTTGTGACCCACTGTCAACCATATTTAATAAATCAATAGAGTCAGGCAGAGTGCCAGAGTTTTGGAAAGTTGCTAATGTGATACCAGTTTTTTAGAAAGGAGATAGATCACTTGTGTCTAACTATCGACCAATTAGCCTAACGTCTATTTTGGAAAAGTTACTCGAATCTATAATAGCAAATAAAATTCGTCTTCATCTTGAAAAACATAAATTAATAATTGAGTCGCAACATGGTTTTTATAAATGGCCGTTCATGTTTATCAAATTTGTTATATTTTTATTCTAGCATAGTTGAGGCAGTTGATAGTGGTAAGGATTGTGATGTTGTGTACCTTGACTTTAGCAAAGCTTTTGATACAGTGCCACATGAAAGACTAATTAAAAAGAGTCTCATGGTATTAGGGATTATACATCAACGAGTGCTTGACTAGGAACAGACAGCAACTCCTCTACCTCCTGCGTCAAATCCGTCAACAAAACCCAGATGCGATTCATCAGTGCTTCGTTAGAGATGGACTGATAAAGGTGAGAAAAACCGCAGAGGGCAAAATGTTCACAATTACTAAAGAAGAGAACCTCAACACTTTCCTCTCCCAATGTGGTCTGTCTCAGCTCATTATCACTCCCAGTGAATTAACTTAATTAACCCCCTGTCAACTAGTGGGGCTAGGTTTCCTAAGTCTCATTGTTTAATTTTCTGACTTAATTTTTAACTTACTCTTAACTAGTCATTTACTGAAATTATTTAATTGAGTGCATTAATAGTTCTTCAGGTCTTAATAATTATACAGTCATAACTGAACTATTTATAGTTAATAATCATTAGCTAAAATTTGCCTATGCTTATTATTCAACTTTTCTTTGATTTCATTTATTACCTAGGTTGCCTAGCCTCGCCATGCTCCCTTACTCCATTGTACCCCTGGCTTTGCCTGCATCTCAAATTGTAAATTGTTACTTACAGTGTACCTGAGAGTACTTGTAAGCAATCTACCTCATTTTTCATTTTTGCTCAATTTGTTTTTGTATTGCTTAGTCTTGTTTATATTTTTGTTTTGTATTTCTATATCTTGTGTTTTGTATAGTCAATGTTTATATGTTTTTTCTTTAATCTCATTTATTACCTAGGTTGCCTAGCCTAGCCATACTCCATTGTACCCCTGTAAGCCCATTTTGTGTTTGTTTTGTACAGTATTGTGTACATTTTTTTTCCCTATTTTATAGCTTATTTCTACCTTGTAATTTGTCTTTCTTTCCTTGTTTTTCCTACAGTCAGCTTTTTTTATGCAGACAAGTATAGACCCAGAACTTAACCTCTTATCCACTATCTATGGCAATAATCACTTTAATGATCTAAATTGCAGATATTTTGCAGCACATGATGTAAACAATGTATTAACTCATAATCACAATATCTCTGTAATCAATTTGAACGTTAGATCCCTAGGTAAACACTTCGATGATGTTAATGCCTTGATTGAAGCTATTGACAACAAATTCTCTTTTATTATACTTACAGAAACATGGTTGAAAGAGGATACTACTCAGCTCTTTAACATGCCTAACTACTCAGCAATTCACAACTGTCGTCAACTTCAGAGAGGTGGTGGCACTGCTCTTTACTACCACCAAGAATTAACATGCTTAAAAGAAATTAGAACTAGAGACTGCTATGGGGAGTATATCTTCGCCAGCTTCAGAGTCAAGGGTGCCGAGTCTGTCCTGTCTGTGGGTGCAGTTTGTAGAATTCCTAACACTGATGTGTCCGAATTCAACTCAAACCTTAGAAATCTAATACTTGATAACAGACTGAACAAAAACCACCTAATTATCGCAGGGGACTTTAATATTGACCTCTGCGAGCCTGAACACCCTACTGCTGTTAGCTTCCTCAACTGTATGAATTCCTGCTTCCTCATACCCTTAATCACTAGACCTACTAGAATCACTGATAGCACTGCCACGACGCTAGATCACATCTGGACAAACATAACCTCTCCGCTTACTTCAGGTATAATCACCGATAGCACTACAGACCATTACCCCACATTTCTCTTAACTAACATTAGCAAACCACCTCTTGAGTCAAGAGAGATACGTTTTAGACTACACAATGAAACTGCTATAGACAATTTTATAACTGCTGCTGATAATGTCAACTGGGAGTCCGAGTTAGGTAACATAGAGGACATCAACCTAGCAGTGCAATCTTTTCTTCAAAAAACTCTTAGCCTTTATAATACCCACTGTCCTATGCTTACAAAACAAGTCACAACCAAAAGGCTTAACAATCCCTGGCTTACAAAGGGAATACTTAAATCTATTAATAAAAAACATGACCTTGAGAAGAAGTATAGGTTAGGAATTGTCTCCAAAGAATTCTCAAAGAATTACTCATTATTGCTGTCTAAGATAATTAGACGAGCCAAAACTAAATACTACGAAGATAGATTTACCCAAATAAAGAGCAACATTAAACAAACTTGGAGAACAATTTCACAAATATTGGGATCAAAGAAGTCTTTAAATAACAAACCGACTCTCCTGTCTACTAACAATGGTCAGCTTTCAGCCTCTGATTCTGTTATTGAGTTCAAAAGGTTCTTCTCTTCCATTGGTTCATCCCTTGCAAATGATATTCCATCTTCCAGTACTGACATTAAGGACTATCTTACAGGTAACTATCCACAGTCTCTGTACCTAAAGCCTATTAATTCCACTGACATCAATGAGATAATCCTTTCCCTTAAAACCAAGTCTGGTGCCCTTGAGGAGATACCAACTTTAATTTACAAAAAAGCCTCCAGATCTTTAGCCCCTGCTATTGCTTTGCTCTTCAACAAGTCACTTGAACTCCAAACCTTCCCAGATATTCTAAAAAAAGCGAGAGTAACGCCTGTCCACAAATGTGGTGATCTCACAGATGTTAACAACTACAGACCTATATCTATCCTGCCAAACTTGTCAAAAAATTTTGAAAAACTAATCTATAAGCAGCTTTACTCATATCTAGCCAAACTCAATATACTTAGCCCTTGCCAATATGGCTTCAGACCCAAAAAAAGCACTAACGATGCACTTATTAGTATGCTTAACTCGATTCATACAGCTCTTGATAAAAATGAGTTCCCTGTTGGGTTGTTTGTGGACCTGCGTAAAGCTTTTGATACTGTCAACCACCAAAACCTTCTTCTTAAATTACATCATTATGGAGTCAGAGGACACTCCCTACAATACCTCAAATCCTACCTTACTGACAGGCTCCAATATGTTTCTGTGAATAATACAATTTCTCCCACCCTTCCCATCATCATTGGTGTTCCCCAGGGCAGCATACTTGGCCCTCTCCTCTTTCTCATCTACATTAATGACCTTCCAAATGCCTCCCAACACCTCAAACCAATTCTATTTGCTGACGACACAACCTTCATTTACTCCAGTCCTGATCCCCTTGCTCTAAATGCCACAGTAAATACTGAGCTAAATAAAGTCCATCTGTGGCTAACTGCCAACAAACTCACCCTTAACATTGACAAAACTTTCTATATTCTGTTTGGCAATAAATCCTCTAATCAAATAAATCTCAAAATAAACAATACCCAAATTTGTAACAAATTAGATGGCAAATTCCTTGGCATTCTCATTGACCACAAGCTGAATTTCCAGGGACACATTCTAAACATATCAAAAAAACTTTCAAAAACTGTGGGCATTCTTTCTAAGATCAAATATTATGTACCACGCCCGGCCCTGGTGACTCTCTATTACTCCCTTATCTATCCATATCTCAACTATGGTATTTGTGCTTGGGGCTCTACTACCCAAAATAACTTACGTCCTCTAATTACTCAACACAAAGCTGCTATTAGGACAATATCCAATTCTGGCCCCAGACATCACTCGGTACCCCTACTCAAATCTCTGAATATGTAAGACATTAAGTCACTGCACATTCTCTCATGTGTATTATACATATATAAAACGCTAAACTATAATGCCAATCCTGATCTCAAAAGCTTCATAGAAGGTTGTAACAGAACCCATGAGCACCACACCAAAAATAAATACAGTTTTGATATTCCTAGAGTACGACTTAATCAAACTAGAAATGCTCTACAAATCAAGGGGCCCAGAATGTGGAATGACCTTCCCAACCATGTTAAAGACTGTACCTCTCTCAACCAGTTTAAGTTAAAAACGAAGCTATACCTAATAAATTCCCTGTAACCTACTTTACCCTTCTATTGTCAACCAATGTCTGTTTTTCTTTAAAGAGCGCTGTTTGTCGACATAATTGTATTTGCGCTGCTTTTTCATCTATGTTTTCATTTCTTGTTTTCATTCTACTCATTATGCTCAATTAGTATTTAGCTTGTCATTTAAGTTTATCATGCCCGAAACGCTTTGCGTAATAGTGGCTTTAGGCATTGTATGTACTAGCTCTACCTATAAGTCAACCAATCTTTGTAAAAATTTATTGTATGTATGTACCTTACCTAAATAAAATTGTATTGTATTGTATTGTATTGGGGGTGCTATATTAAGCTGGATTAGGCAATAGCTATCTACTTTAAACTGTTAGTAGATAGTGGTATGGGAATTGATTTGGAGGAAGGAGGTAATAAAAGTATGTGTTCGTGGGAGAAAAGAATTGGCAAAATGATCAGGGAAAGAAAAGGGCCCCAAAATAACAATTCACTTAGGGTATATTACACTAACAGTAGAAGTCTAAGAAATAAAATTAACGAATTAAATGCTCTTGTCTGCACAGAAAAAAATAGATATTATTGCACTTACCGAAACGTGGATGAATGTAAAAAATAGAGAACTATTAGCTGAATATCAAATAAATGGATTCAAACTATTTCACACAGATAGCTATATTAGACGAGGAGGTGGAGTAGCCATATATGTTAGGGATAATTTGAAATGTAGTCTCAAAAAGGGAATCAAAACTGAGCCACACTCAGAAACTATTTGCATAGAATTAAACGAAAAAGCAAATAATATTATAATAGGAGTTATATATAGGCCACCAAATTTAGACAGAATGGAAGCAAAGCATCTATGGAATGAAATATCTAGGGCATCTAGATCTAACAGTATTTATGTCATGGGTGATTTTCATTTTAATGGAATAAACTGGTTGAACAAAACAGGGAATAATGAAGTAGAAGATTTTCTAGAATTAATTGACGATCTTACGCAACTTTACTTTCTTTCTTACTTTCTTTCTTTCGATCTTACTTTCTTATGCAACGCATTAAGGAACCAACACGGGAAAATAATATTTTAGATTTAGTGTTAACTAACAGGGAAACACAAATTAATGACATCGAAATAGGGAGTGAGCTAGGGAACAGTGATCACAAAGAAATCAGATTTAGCATAGAATGGAATAGACCTGTAGGAGAAAATTCTGTTAAAGTGCCAGATTTTCGAAAAGCTGATTTTAATAGCCTAAGAAATTTTTTGGGTCAAATTGATTGGAAAGTCTTGGGTGTGGGGTGTGGGCCGGTCTTGGAGCGAGACATAAACCCAGCGATAGGTGACGTAAATAGAGATATCGATGTGGATTTAATATATAACTTATTTAAGAATATTCTAAACAAAGCACAGGAACGTAGTATGCCATACAAATTGAATAGATCGAATACTAATGACCAAAAGTGGATAACAATGAATTTGAAGAACCTTATAGGTAAAAAGAGACCTTGGTACAAAAGGATTAAAAATTTGAAGGTCACTTTAGAACAGAAATTCGTACAACTGGTTAGAAATGTAAAAAAAGAAATAAGGAAAGCAAAAAGAAACTATGAAGTTCGCATAGCAGGGCAAGCAAAGACAAATCCTAAAGGGTTTTTTCAGTTATATCGTACTAAGACTAGTCAAAGGATAGGTCCATTAAAAACTGAGACAGGTCAAATAACAGATAGTGATGAAGAGATGAGTAGTATTTTTAATAAATAGTTTGTATCTGTATTTAATAAAGAGGAACTTAACAATATGCCTTCAGCCGAACAAGTCTATGTGGGTGGGGACGAGGACAGGTTGACGAGTTTTAGCAGTTACCAGGGAGGATGTTCTTAAACAAATAGTGAAACTCAAACCAAACAAATCCCCAGGGCCGGATTAATTGTTTGCCAGAGTGCTTAAAGAATGCAAAGAGGAGCTTTGTGACCCACTGTCAACCATATTTAATAAATCAATAGAGTCAGGCAGAGTGCCAGAGTTTTGGAAAGTTGCTAATGTGATACCAGTTTTTAAGAAAGGAGATAGATCACTTGTGTCTAACTATCGACCAATTAGCCTAACGTCTATTTTGGGAAAGTTACTCGAATCTATAATAGCAAATCAAATTCGTCTTCATCTTGAAAATCATAAATTAATAATTGAGTCGCAACATGGTTTTTATAAATGGCCGTTCATGCTTAACAAATTTGTTATCCTTTTATTCTAGCATAGTTGAGGCAGTTGATAGTGGTAAGGATTGTGATGTTGTGTACCTTGACTTTAGCAAAGCTTTTGATACAGTGCCACATGAATGACTAATTAAAAAGAGTCTCATGGTATTGGGGGTGCTATAGTAAGCTGGATTAGGCAATAGCTATCTACTTTAAACTGTTAGTAGATAGTGGTATGGGAATTGATTTGGAGCAAGGAGGTAATAAAAGTATGTGTTCGTGGGAGAAAAGAATTGGCAAAATGATCAGGGAAGGAAAGGGCCTCAAAATAACAATTTACTTAGGGTATATTACACTAACAGTAGAAGTCTAAGAAATAAAATTAACGAATTAAATGCTCTTGTCTGCACAGAAAAAATAGATATTATTGCACTTACCGAAACGTGGATGAATGTAAAAAATATAGAACTATTAGTTGAATATCAAATAAATGGATTTAAACTATTTCACACAGATAGATATATTAGACGAGGAGGTGGAGTAGCCATATATGTTAGGGATAATTTGAAATGTAGTCTCAAAGAGGGAATCAAAACTGAGCCACACTCAGAAACTATTTGGATAGAATTAAACGAAAAAGCAAAAATATTATAATAGGAGTTATATATAGGCCACCAAATTTAGACAGAATGGAAGCAAAGCATCTATGGGATGAAATATCTAGGGCATTTAGATCTAACAGTATTTATGTCATGGGTGACTTTAATTTTAGTGGAATAAACTGGTTGAACAAAACAGGGAATAATGAAGCAGAAGATTTTCTAGAATTAATTGACGATCTTACGCAACTTTACTTTCTTTCTTACTTTCTTTCTTTCGATCTTACTTTCTTATGCAACGCATTAAGGAACCAACACGGGGAAATAATATTTTAGATTTAGTGTTAACTAACAGGGAAACACAAATTAATGACATCGAAATAGGGAGTGAGCTAGGGAACAGTGATCACAAAGAAATCAGATTTAGCATAGAATGGAATAGACCTGTAGGAGAAAATTCTGTTAAAGTGCCAGATTTTCGAAAAGCTGATTTTAATAGCATAAGAAATTTTTTGGGTCAAATTGATTGGAAAGTCTTGGGTGTGGGGTGTGGGCCGGTCTTGGAGCGAGACATAAACCCAGCGATAGGTGACGTAAATAGAGATATCGATGTGGATTCAATATATAACTTATTTAAGAATATTGTAAACAAAGCACAGGAACGTAGTATGCCATACATATTGAATAGATCGAATACTAATGACCAAAAGTGGATAACAATAAATTTGAAGAACCTTATAGGTAAAAAGAGACCTTGGTACAAAAGGATTAAAAATGGGAAGGTCACTTTAGAACGGAAATTCGTACAACTGGTTAGAAATGTAAAAAAAGAGATAAGGAAAGCAAAAAGAAACTATGAAGTTCGCATAGCAGGGCAAGCAAAGACAAATTCTAAAGGGTTTTTTCAGTTATATCGTACTAAGACTAGTCAAAGGATAGGTCCATTAAAAACTGAGACAGGTCAAATAACAGATAGTGATGAAGAGATGAGTAGTATTTTTAATAAATAGTTTGTATCTGTATTTAATAAAGAGGAACTTAACAATATGCCTTCAGTCGAACAAGTCTATGTGGGTGGGGACGAGGACAGGTTGACGAGTTTTAGCAGTTACCAGGGAGGATGTTCTTAAACAAATAGTGAAACTCTAAACAAATAGTGAAACTCAAACCAAACAAATCCCCAAGGCCGGATGAATTGTTTGCCAGGGTGCTTAAAGAATGCAAAGAGGAGCTTTGTGACCCACTGTCAACCATATTTAATAAATCAATACAGTCAGGCAGAGTGCCAGAGTTTTGGAAAGTTGCTAATGTGATACCAGTTTTTAAGAAAGGAGATAGATCACATGTGTCTAACTATCGACGAATAAGCTTAACGTCTATTTTGGGAAAGTTACTCGAATCTATAATAGTAAATCAAATTCGTCTTCATCTTGAAAAACATAAATTAATAATTGAGTCGCAACATGGTTTTTATAAATGGCCGTTCATGTTTAACAAATTTGTTATCTTTTTATTCTAGCATAGTTGAGGCAGTTAATAGTGGTAAGGATTGTGATGTTGTGTACCTTGACTTTAGCAAAGCTTTTGATACAGTGCCACATGAAAGACTAATTAAAAAGAGTCTCATGGTATTGGGGGTGCTATATTAAGCTGGATTAGGCAATAGCTATCTACTTTAAACTGTTAGTAGATAGTGGTATGGGAATTGATTTGGAGCAAGGAGGTAATAAAAGTATGTGTTCGTGGGAGAAAAGAATTGGCAAAATGATCAGGGAAGGAAAGGGCCTCAAAATAACAATTTACTTAGGGTATATTACACTAACAGTAGAAGTCTAAGAAATAAAATTAACGAATTAAATGCTCTTGTCTGCACAGAAAAAATAGATATTATTGCACTTACCGAAACGTGGATGAATGTAAAAAATAGAGAACTATTAGTTGAATATCAAATAAATGGATTTAAACTATTTCACACAGATAGATATATTAGACGAGGAGGTGGAGTAGCCATATATGTTAGGGATAATTTGAAATGTAGTCTCAAAGAGGGAATCAAAACTGAGCCACACTCAGAAACTATTTGGATAGAATTAAACGAAAAAGCAAAAATATTATAATAGGAGTTATATATAGGCCACCAAATTTAGACAGAATGGAAGCAAAGCATCTATGGGATGAAATATCTAGGGCATTTAGATCTAACAGTATTTATGTCATGGGTGACTTTAATTTTAGTGGAATAAACTGGTTGAACAAAACAGGGAATAATGAAGCAGAAGATTTTCTAGAATTAATTGACGATCTTACGCAACTTTACTTTCTTTCTTACTTTCTTTCTTTCGATCTTACTTTCTTATGCAACGCATTAAGGAACCAACACGGGAAAATAATATTTTAGATTTAGTGTTAAATAACAGGGAAACACAAATTAATGACATCGAAATAGGAAGTGAGCTAGGGAACAGTGATCACAAAGTAATCAGATTTAGCATAGAATGGAATAGACGTGTAGGAGAAAATTCTGTTAAAGTGCCAGATTTTTGAAAAGCTGATTTTAATAGCATAAGAAATTTTTTGGGTCAAATTGATTGGAAAGTCTTGGGTGTGGGGTGTGGGCCGGTCTTGGAGCGAGACATAAACCCAGCGATAGGTGACGTAAATAGAGATATCGATGTGGATTCAATATATAACTTATTTAAGAATATTGTAAACAAAGCACAGGAACGTAGTATGCCATACAAATTGAATAGATCGAATACTAATGACCAAAAGTGGATAACAATAAATTTGAAGAACCTTATAGGTAAAAAGAGACCTTGGTACAAAAGGATTAAAAATGGGAAGGTCACTTTAGAACGGAAATTCGTACAACTGGTTAGAAATGTAAAAAAAGAGATAAGGAAAGCAAAAAGAAACTATGAAGTTCGCATAGCAGGTCAAGCAAAGACAAATCCTAAAGGGTTTTTTCAGTTATATCGTACTAAGACTAGTCAAAGGATAGGTCCATTAAAAACTGAGACAGGTCAAATAACAGATAGTGATGAAGAGATGAGTAGTATTTTTAATAAATAGTTTGTATCTGTATTTAATAAAGAGGAACTTAACAATATGCCTTCAGTCGAACAAGTCTATGTGGGTGGGGACGAGGACAGGTTGACGAGTTTTAGCAGTTACCAGGGAGGATGTTCTTAAACAAATAGTGAAACTCAAACCAAACAAATCCCCAGGGCCGGATGAATTGTTTGCCAGAGTGCTTAAAGAATGCAAAGAGGAGCTTTGTGACCCACTGTCAACCATATTTAATAAATCAATACAGTCAGGCAGAGTGCCAGAGTTTTGGAAAGTTGCTAATGTGATACCAGTTTTTAAGAAAGGAGATAGATCACATGTGTCTAACTATCGACGAATAAGCTTAACGTCTATTTTGGGAAAGTTACTCGAATCTATAATAGTAAATCAAATTCGTCTTCATCTTGAAAAACATAAATTAATAATTGAGTCGCAACATGGTTTTTATAAATGGCCGTTCATGTTTAACAAATTTGTTATCTTTTTATTCTAGCATAGTTGAGGCAGTTAATAGTGGTAAGGATTGTGATGTTGTGTACCTTGACTTTAGCAAAGCTTTTGATACAGTGCCACATGAAAGACTAATTAAAAAGAGTCTCATGGTATTGGGGGTGCTATATTAAGCTGGATTAGGCAATAGCTATCTACTTTAAACTGTTAGTAGATAGTGGTATGGGAATTGATTTGGAGCAAGGAGGTAATAAAAGTATGTGTTCGTGGGAGAAAAGAATTGGCAAAATGATCAGGGAAGGAAAGGGCCTCAAAATAACAATTTACTTAGGGTATATTACACTAACAGTAGAAGTCTAAGAAATAAAATTAACGAATTAAATGCTCTTGTCTGCACAGAAAAAATAGATATTATTGCACTTACCGAAACGTGGATGAATGTAAAAAATAGAGAACTATTAGTTGAATATCAAATAAATGGATTTAAACTATTTCACACAGATAGATATATTAGACGAGGAGGTGGAGTAGCCATATATGTTAGGTATAATTTGAAATGTAGTCTCAAAGAGGGAATCAAAACTGAGCCACACTCAGAAACTATTTGGATAGAATTAAACGAAAAAGCAAAAATATTATAATAGGAGTTATATATAGGCCACCAAATTTAGACAGAATGGAAGCAAAGCATCTATGGGATGAAATATCTAGGGCATTTAGATTTAACAGTATTTATGTCATGGGTGACTTTAATTTTAGTGGAATAAACTGGTTGAACAAAACAGGGAATAATGAAGCAGAAGATTTTCTAGAATTAATTGACGATCTTACGCAACTTTACTTTCTTTCTTACTTTCTTTCTTTCGATCTTACTTTCTTATGCAACGCATTAAGGAACCAACACGGGAAAATAATATTTTAGATTTAGTGTTAACTAACAGGGAAACACAAATTAATGACATCGAAATAGGGAGTGAGCTAGGGAACAGTGATCACAAAGAAATCAGATTTAGCATAGAATGGAATAGACCTGTAGGAGAAAATTCTGTTAAAGTGCCAGATTTTCGAAAAGCTGATTTTAATAGCATAATAAATTTTTTGGGTCAAATTGATTGGAAAGTCTTGGGTGTGGGGTGTGGGCCGGTCTTGGAGCGAGACATAAACCCAGCGATAGGTGACGTAAATAGAGATATCGATGTGGATTCAATATATAACTTATTTAAGAATATTGTAAACAAAGCACAGGAACGTAGTATGCCATACAAATTGAATAGATCGAATACTAATGACCAAAAGTGGATAACAATAAATTTGAAGAACCTTATAGGTAAAAAGAGACCTTGGTACAAAAGGATTAAAAATGGGAAGGTCACTTTAGAACGGAAATTCGTACAACTGGTTAGAAATGTAAAAAAAGAGATAAGGAAAGCAAAAAGAAACTATGAAGTTCGCATAGCAGGGCAAGCAAAGACAAATCCTAAAGGGTTTTTTCAGTTATATCGTACTAAGACTAGTCAAAGGATAGGTCCATTAAAAACTGAGACAGGTCAAATAACAGATAGTGATGAAGAGATGAGTAGTATTTTTAATAAATAGTTTGTATCTGTATTTAATAAAGAGGAACTTAACAATATGCCTTCAGTCGAACAAGTCTATGTGGGTGGGGACGAGGACAGGTTGACGAGTTTTAGGAGTTACCAGGGAGGATGTTCTTAAACAAATAGTGAAACTCAAACCAAACAAATCCCCAGGGCCGGATGAATTGTTTGCCAGGGTGCTTAAAGAATGCAAAGAGGAGCTTTGTGACCCACTGTCAACCATATTTAATAAATCAATACAGTCAGGCAGAGTGCCAGAGTTTTGGAAAGTTGCTAATGTGATACCAGTTTTTAAGAAAGGAGATAGATCACATGTGTCTAACTATCGACGAATAAGCTTAACGTCTATTTTGGGAAAGTTACTCGAATCTATAATAGTAAATCAAATTCGTCTTCATCTTGAAAAACATAAATTAATAATTGAGTCGCAACATGGTTTTTATAAATGGCCGTTCATGTTTAACAAATTTGTTATCTTTTTATTCTAGCATAGTTGAGGCAGTTAATAGTGGTAAGGATTGTGATGTTGTGTACCTTGACTTTAGCAAAGCTTTTGATACAGTGCCACATGAAAGACTAATTAAAAAGAGTCTCATGGTATTGGGGGTGCTATATTAAGCTGGATTAGGCAATAGCTATCTACTTTAAACTGTTAGTAGACAGTGGTATGGGAATTGATTTGGAGCAAGGAGGTAATAAAAGTATGTGTTCGTGGGAGAAAAGAATTGGCAAAATGATCAGGGAAGGAAAGGGCCTCAAAATAACAATTTACTTAGGGTATATTACACTAACAGTAGAAGTCTAAGAAATAAAATTAACGAACTAAATGCTCTTGTCTGCACAGAAAAAATAGATATTATTGCACTTACCGAAACGTGGATGAATGTAAAAAATAGAGAACTATTAGTTGAATATCAAATAAATGGATTTAAACTATTTCACACAGATAGATATATTAGACGAGGAGGTGGAGTAGCCATATATGTTAGGTATAATTTGAAATGTAGTCTCAAAGAGGGAATCAAAACTGAGCCACACTCAGAAACTATTTGGATAGAATTAAACGAAAAAGCAAAAATATTATAATAGGAGTTATATATAGGCCACCAAATTTAGACAGAATGGAAGCAAAGCATCTATGGGATGAAATATCTAGGGCATTTAGATCTAACAGTATTTATGTCATGGGTGACTTTAATTTTAGTGGAATAAACTGGTTGAACAAAACAGGGAATAATGAAGCAGAAGATTTTCTAGAATTAATTGACGATCTTACGCAACTTTACTTTCTTTCTTACTTTCTTTCTTTCGATCTTACTTTCTTATGCAACGCATTAAGGAACCAACACGGGAAAATAATATTTTAGATTTAGTGTTAACTAACAGGGAAACACAAATTAATGACATCGAAATAGGGAGTGAGCTAGGGAACAGTGATCACAAAGAAATCAGATTTAGCATAGAATGGAATAGACCTGTAGGAGAAAATTCTGTTAAAGTGCCAGATTTTCGAAAAGCTGATTTTAATAGCATAATAAATTTTTTGGGTCAAATTGATTGGAAAGTCTTGGGTGTGGGGTGTGGGCCGGTCTTGGAGCGAGACATAAACCCAGCGATAGGTGACGTAAATAGAGATATCGATGTGGATTCAATATATAACTTATTTAAGAATATTGTAAACAAAGCACAGGAACGTAGTATGCCATACAAATTGAATAGATCGAATACTAATGACCAAAAGTGGATAACAATAAATTTGAAGAACCTTATAGGTAAAAAGAGACCTTGGTACAAAAGGATTAAAAATGGGAAGGTCACTTTAGAACGGAAATTCGTACAACTGGTTAGAAATGTAAAAAAAGAGATAAGGAAAGCAAAAAGAAACTATGAAGTTCGCATAGCAGGGCAAGCAAAGACAAATCCTAAAGGGTTTTTTCAGTTATATCGTACTAAGACTAGTCAAAGGATAGGTCCATTAAAAACTGAGACAGGTCAAATAACAGATAGTGATGAAGAGATGAGTAGTATTTTTAATAAATAGTTTGTATCTGTATTTAATAAAGAGGAACTTAACAATATGCCTTCAGTCGAACAAGTCTATGTGGGTGGGGACGAGGACAGGTTGACGAGTTTTAGGAGTTACCAGGGAGGATGTTCTTAAACAAATAGTGAAACTCAAACCAAACAAATCCCCAGGGCCGGATGAATTGTTTGCCAGGGTGCTTAAAGAATGCAAAGAGGAGCTTTGTGACCCACTGTCAACCATATTTAATAAATCAATACAGTCAGGCAGAGTGCCAGAGTTTTGGAAAGTTGCTAATGTGATACCAGTTTTTAAGAAAGGAGATAGATCACATGTGTCTAACTATCGACGAATAAGCTTAACGTCTATTTTGGGAAAGTTACTCGAATCTATAATAGTAAATCAAATTCGTCTTCATCTTGAAAAACATAAATTAATAATTGAGTCGCAACATGGTTTTTATAAATGGCCGTTCATGTTTAACAAATTTGTTATCTTTTTATTCTAGCATAGTTGAGGCAGTTAATAGTGGTAAGGATTGTGATGTTGTGTACCTTGACTTTAGCAAAGCTTTTGATACAGTGCCACATGAAAGACTAATTAAAAAGAGTCTCATGGTATTGGGGGTGCTATATTAAGCTGGATTAGGCAATAGCTATCTACTTTAAACTGTTAGTAGATAGTGGTATGGGAATTGATTTGGAGGAAGGAGGTAATAAAAGTATGTGTTCGTGGGAGAAAAGAATTGGCAAAATGATCAGGGAAGGAAAGGGCCTCAAAATAACAATTTACTTAGGGTATATTACACTAACAGTAGAAGTCTAAGAAATAAAATTAACGAATTAAATGCTCTTGTCTGCACAGAAAAAATAGATATTATTGCACTTACCGAAACGTGGATGAATGTAAAAAATAGAGAACTATTAGTTGAATATCAAATAAATGGATTTAAACTATTTCACACAGATAGATATATTAGACGAGGAGGTGGAGTAGCCATATATGTTAGGGATAATTTGAAATGTAGTCTCAAAGAGGGAATCAAAACTGAGCCACACTCAGAAACTATTTGGATAGAATTAAACGAAAAAGCAAAAATATTATAATAGGAGTTATATATAGGCCACCAAATTTAGACAGAATGGAAGCAAAGCATCTATGGGATGAAATATCTAGGGCATTTAGATCTAACAGTATTTATGTCATGGGTGACTTTAATTTTAGTGGAATAAACTGGTTGAACAAAACAGGGAATAATGAAGCAGAAGATTTTCTAGAATTAATTGACGATCTTACGCAACTTTACTTTCTTTCTTACTTTCTTTCTTTCGATCTTACTTTCTTATGCAACGCATTAAGGAACCAACACGGGAAAATAATATTTTAGATTTAGTGTTAAATAACAGGGAAACACAAATTAATGACATCGAAATAGGAAGTGAGCTAGGGAACAGTGATCACAAAGTAATCAGATTTAGCATAGAATGGAATAGACGTGTAGGAGAAAATTCTGTTAAAGTGCCAGATTTTCGAAAAGCTGATTTTAATAGCATAAGAAATTTTTTGGGTCAAATTGATTGGAAAGTCTTGGGTGTGGGGTGTGGGCCGGTCTTGGAGCGAGACATAAACCCAGCGATAGGTGACGTAAATAGAGATATCGATGTGGATTCAATATATAACTTATTTAAGAATATTGTAAACAAAGCACAGGAACGTAGTATGCCATACAAATTGAATAGATCGAATACTAATGACCAAAAGTGGATAATAATAAATTTGAAGAACCTTATAGGTAAAAAGAGACCTTGGTACAAAAGGATTAAAAATGGGAAGGTCACTTTAGAACGGAAATTCGTACAACTGGTTAGAAATGTAAAAAAAGAGATAAGGAAAGCAAAAAGAAACTATGAAGTTCGCATAGCAGGGCAAGCAAAGACAAATCCTAAAGGGTTTTTTCAGTTATATCGTACTAAGACTAGTCAAAGGATAGGTCCATTAAAAACTGAGACAGGTCAAATAACAGATAGTGATGAAGAGATGAGTAGTATTTTTAATAAATAGTTTGTATCTGTATTTAATAAAGAGGAACTTAACAATATGCCTTCAGTCGAACAAGTCTATGTGGGTGGGGACGAGGACAGGTTGACGAGTTTTAGGAGTTACCAGGGAGGATGTTCTTAAACAAATAGTGAAACTCAAACCAAACAAATCCCCAGGGCCGGATGAATTGTTTGCCAGGGTGCTTAAAGAATGCAAAGAGGAGCTTTGTGACCCACTGTCAACCATATTTAATAAATCAATACAGTCAGGCAGAGTGCCAGAGTTTTGGAAAGTTGCTAATGTGATACCAGTTTTTAAGAAAGGAGATAGATCACATGTGTCTAACTATCGACGAATAAGCTTAACGTCTATTTTGGGAAAGTTACTCGAATCTATAATAGTAAATCAAATTCGTCTTCATCTTGAAAAACATAAATTAATAATTGAGTCGCAACATGGTTTTTATAAATGGCCGTTCATGTTTAACAAATTTGTTATCTTTTTATTCTAGCATAGTTGAGGCAGTTAATAGTGGTAAGGATTGTGATGTTGTGTACCTTGACTTTAGCAAAGCTTTTGATACAGTGCCACATGAAAGACTAATTAAAAAGAGTCTCATAGTATTGGGGGTGCTATATTAAGCTGGATTAGGCAATAGCTATCTACTTTAAACTGTTAGTAGATAGTGGTATGGGAATTGATTTGGAGCAAGGAGGTAATAAAAGTATGTGTTCGTGGGAGAAAAGAATTGGCAAAATGATCAGGGAAGGAAAGGGCCTCAAAATAACAATTTACTTAGGGTATATTACACTAACAGTAGAAGTCTAAGAAATAAAATTAACGAATTAAATGCTCTTGTCTGCACAGAAAAAATAGATATTATTGCACTTACCGAAACGTGGATGAATGTAAAAAATAGAGAACTATTAGTTGAATATCAAATAAATGGATTTAAACTATTTCACACAGATAGATATATTAGACGAGGAGGTGGAGTAGCCATATATGTTAGGGATAATTTGAAATGTAGTCTCAAAGAGGGAATCAAAACTGAGCCACACTCAGAAACTATTTGGATAGAATTAAACGAAAAAGCAAAAATATTATAATAGGAGTTATATATAGGCCACCAAATTTAGACAGAATGGAAGCAAAGCATCTATGGGATGAAATATCTAGGGCATTTAGATCTAACAGTATTTATGTCATGGGTGACTTTAATTTTAGTGGAATAAACTGGTTGAACAAAACAGGGAATAATGAAGCAGAAGATTTTCTAGAATTAATTGACGATCTTACGCAACTTTACTTTCTTTCTTTCGATCTTACTTTCTTATGCAACGCATTAAGGAACCAACACGGGAAAATAATATTTTAGATTTAGTGTTAAATAACAGGGAAACACAAATTAATGACATCGAAATAGGAAGTGAGCTAGGGAACAGTGATCACAAAGTAATCAGATTTAGCATAGAATGGAATAGACGTGTAGGAGAAAATTCTGTTAAAGTGCCAGATTTTCGAAAAGCTGATTTTAATAGCATAAGAATTTTTTTGGGTCAAATTGATTGGAAAGTCTTGGGTGTGGGGTGTGGGCCGGTCTTGGAGCGAGACATAAACCCAGCGATAGGTGACGTAAATAGAGATATCGATGTGGATTCAATATATAACTTATTTAAGAATATTGTAAACAAAGCACAGGAACGTAGTATGCCATACAAATTGAATAGATCGAATACTAATGACCAAAAGTGGATAACAATAAATTTGAAGAACCTTATAGGTAAAAAGAGACCTTGGTACAAAAGGATTAAAAATGGGAAGGTCACTTTAGAACGGAAATTCGTACAACTGGTTAGAAATGTAAAAAAAGAGATAAGGAAAGCAAAAAGAAACTATGAAGTTCGCATAGCAGGGCAAGCAAAGACAAATCCTAAAGGGTTTTTTCAGTTATATCGTACTAAGACTAGTCAAAGGATAGGTCCATTAAAAACTGAGACAGGTCAAATAACAGATAGTGATGAAGAGATGAGTAGTATTTTTAATAAATAGTTTGTATCTGTATTTAATAAAGAGGAACTTAACAATATGCCTTCAGTCGAACAAGTCTATGTGGGTGGGGACGAGGACAGGTTGACGAGTTTTAGGAGTTACCAGGGAGGATGTTCTTAAACAAATAGTGAAACTCAAACCAAACAAATCCCCAGGGCCGGATGAATTGTTTGCCAGGGTGCTTAAAGAATGCAAAGAGGAGCTTTGTGACCCACTGTCAACCATATTTAATAAATCAATACAGTCAGGCAGAGTGCCAGAGTTTTGGAAAGTTGCTAATGTGATACCAGTTTTTAAGAAAGGAGATAGATCACATGTGTCTAACTATCGACGAATAAGCTTAACGTCTATTTTGGGAAAGTTACTCGAATCTATAATAGTAAATCAAATTCGTCTTCATCTTGAAAAACATAAATTAATAATTGAGTCGCAACATGGTTTTTATAAATGGCCGTTCATGTTTAACAAATTTGTTATCTTTTTATTCTAGCATAGTTGAGGCAGTTAATAGTGGTAAGGATTGTGATGTTGTGTACCTTGACTTTAGCAAAGCTTTTGATACAGTGCCACATGAAAGACTAATTAAAAAGAGTCTCATGGTATTGGGGGTGCTATATTAAGCTGGATTAGGCAATAGCTATCTACTTTAAACTGTTAGTAGATAGTGGTATGGGAATTGATTTGGAGCAAGGAGGTAATAAAAGTATGTGTTCGTGGGAGAAAAGAATTGGCAAAATGATCAGGGAAGGAAAGGGCCTCAAAATAACAATTTACTTAGGGTATATTACACTAACAGTAGAAGTCTAAGAAATAAAATTAACGAATTAAATGCTCTTGTCTGCACAGAAAAAATAGATATTATTGCACTTACCGAAACGTGGATGAATGTAAAAAATAGAGAACTATTAGTTGAATATCAAATAAATGGATTTAAACTATTTCACACAGATAGATATATTAGACGAGGAGGTGGAGTAGCCATATATGTTAGGGATAATTTGAAATGTAGTCTCAAAGAGGGAATCAAAACTGAGCCACACTCAGAAACTATTTGGATAGAATTAAACGAAAAAGCAAAAATATTATAATAGGAGTTATATATTGGCCACCAAATTTAGACAGAATGGAAGCAAAGCATCTATGGGATGAAATATCTAGGGCATTTAGATCTAACAGTATTTATGTCATGGGTGACTTTAATTTTAGTGGAATAAACTGGTTGAACAAAACAGGGAATAATGAAGCAGAAGATTTTCTAGAATTAATTGACGATCTTACGCAACTTTACTTTCTTTCTTACTTTCTTTCTTTCGATCTTACTTTCTTATGCAACGCATTAAGGAACCAACACGGGAAAATAATATTTTAGATTTAGTGTAAACTAACAGGGAAACACAAATTAATGACATCGAAATAGGGAGTGAGCTAGGGAACAGTGATCACAAAGAAATCAGATTTAGCATAGAATGGAATAGACCTGTAGGAGAAAATTCTGTTAAAGTGCCAGATTTTCGAAAAACTGATTTTAATAGCATAAGAAATTTTTTGGGTCAAATTGATTGGAAAGTCTTGGGTGTGGGGTGTGGGCCGGTCTTGGAGCGAGACATAAACCCAGCGATAGGTGACGTAAATAGAGATATCGATGTGGATTCAATATATAACTTATTTAAGAATATTGTAAACAAAGCACAGGAACGTAGTATGCCATACAAATTGAATAGATCGAATACTAATGACCAAAAGTGGATAACAATAAATTTGAAGAACCTTATAGGTAAAAAGAGACCTTGGTACAAAAGGATTAAAAATGGGAAGGTCACTTTAGAACGGAATTTCGTACAACTGGTTAGAAATGTAAAAAAAGAGATAAGGAAAGCAAAAAGAAACTATGAAGTTCGCATAGCAGGGCAAGCAAAGACAAATCCTAAAGGGTTTTTTCAGTTATATCGTACTAAGACTAGTCAAAGGATAGGTCCATTAAAAACTGAGACAGGTCAAATAACAGATAGTGATGAAGAGATGAGTAGTATTTTTAATAAATAGTTTGTATCTGTATTTAATAAAGAGGAACTTAACAATATGCCTTCAGTCGAACAAGTCTATGTGGGTGGGGACGAGGACAGGTTGACGAGTTTTAGCAGTTACCAGGGAGGATGTTCTTAAACAAATAGTGAAACTCAAACCAAACAAATCCCCAGGGCCGGATGAATTGTTTGCCAGGGTGCTTAAAGAATGCAAAGAGGAGCTTTGTGACCCACTGTCAACCATATTTAATAAATCAATACAGTCAGGCAGAGTGCCAGAGTTTTGGAAAGTTGCTAATGTGATACCAGTTTTTAAGAAAGGAGATAGATCACATGTGTCTAACTATCGACGAATAAGCTTAACGTCTATTTTGGGAAAGTTACTCGAATCTATAATAGTAAATCAAATTCGTCTTCATCTTGAAAAACATAAATTAATAATTGAGTCGCAACATGGTTTTTATAAATGGCCGTTCATGTTTAACAAATTTGTTATCTTTTTATTCTAGCATAGTTGAGGCAGTTAATAGTGGTAAGGATTGTGACGTTGTGTACCTTGACTTTAGCAAAGCTTTTGATACAGTGCCACATGAAAGACTAATTAAAAAGAGTCTCATGGTATTGGGGGTGCTATATTAAGCTGGATTAGGCAATAGCTATCTACTTTAAACTGTTAGTAGATAGTGGTATGGGAATTGATTTGGAGCAAGGAGGTAATAAAAGTATGTGTTCGTGGGAGAAAAGAATTGGCAAAATGATCAGGGAAGGAAAGGGCCTCAAAATAACAATTTACTTAGGGTATATTACACTAACAGTAGAAGTCTAAGAAATAAAATTAACGAATTAAATGCTCTTGTCTGCACAGAAAAAATAGATATTATTGCACTTACCGAAACGTGGATGAATGTAAAAAATAGAGAACTATTAGTTGAATATCAAATAAATGGATTTAAACTATTTCACACAGATAGATATATTAGACGAGGAGGTGGAGTAGCCATATATGTTAGGGATAATTTGAAATGTAGTCTCAAAGAGGGAATCAAAACTGAGCCACACTCAGAAACTATTTGGATAGAATTAAACGAAAAAGCAAAAATATTATAATAGGAGTTATATATAGGCCACCAAATTTAGACAGAATGGAAGCAAAGCATCTATGGGATGAAATATCTAGGGCATTTAGATCTAACAGTATTTATGTCATGGGTGACTTTAATTTTAGTGGAATAAACTGGTTGAACAAAACAGGGAATAATGAAGCAGAAGATTTTCTAGAATTAATTGACGATCTTACGCAACTTTACTTTCTTTCTTACTTTCTTTCTTTCGATCTTACTTTCTTATGCAACGCATTAAGGAACCAACACGGGAAAATAATATTTTAGATTTAGTGTTAAATAACAGGGAAACACAAATTAATGACATCGAAATAGGAAGTGAGCTAGGGAACAGTGATCACAAAGTAATCAGATTTAGCATAGAATGGAATAGACGTGTAGGAGAAAATTCTGTTAAAGTGCCAGATTTTCGAAAAGCTGATTTTAATAGCCTATGAATTTTTTTGGGTCAAATAGATTGGAAAGTCTTGGGTACGGGGTGTGGGCCGGTCTTAGAGCGAGACATGAACCCAGCGATAGGTGACGTAAATGGGGATTTCGATGTGGATTCAATATATAACTTATTTAAGAATATTCTAAACAAAGCACAGGAACGTAGTATACCATACGAATTGAAAAGATCGAATACTAATGACCCAAAGTGGATAACAAATAATTTAAAGAACCTTATAGGTAAAAAGAGAGCTTGGTACAAAAGGATTAAGAATGGGGAAGTCAGTTTAGAACAGGAATTCATACAACTGGTTAGAAATGTTAAAAAAGAGATTAGGAAAGCAAAAAGAAACTATGAAGTTCGCATAGCAGAGCAAGCAAAGTCAAATCCTAAAGGGTATTTTCAGTTATATCGATCTAAGACTAGGGAAAGGATAGGTCCATTAAAATCTGAGACAGGTCAAATAACTGATAATGACAAGGAGATGAGAAGTATTTTTAACAAATATTTTATATCTGTATTTATTAAAGAAGAACTTAACAATATGCCTTCAGCCGAACAAGTCTATGTGGGTGGGGATGAGGACAGGTTGACTAGTTTAGCAGTTACCAGGGAGGATGTAATTAAACAATTAGAAAAACTAAAACCAAACAAATCCCCAGGGCCGGATGAAGTGTTTGCCAGGGTGCTTAAAGAATGCAAAGAGGAGCTTTCCGAGCCACTGTCTACCATATTTAATAAATCAATAAAGTCAGGCAGAGTGCCAGAGTCATGGCACTCGCTTCGGCAGTACATATACTAAAATTGGAACGATACAGAGAAGATTAGCAAGGCCCCTGCGCAAGGATGACACGCAAAATCTTGAAGCGTTCCACATTTTTTGATTGAGGGGCCTCGTAGCCTGGTGGATAGCGCGCAGTACTCGTAATTCTGTGGCGCGGGTTCGATTCCCGCACGAGGCAGAAACAAATGGGCAAAGTTTCTTTCACCCTGAATGCCCCTGTTACCTAGCAGTAAATAGGTACCTGGGTGTTAGTCAGCTGTCACGGGCTGCTTCCTGGGGGTGGAGGCCTGGTCGAGGACCGGGCCGCGGGGACACTAAAGCCCCGAAATCATCTCAAGATAAACTCAAGATATGGAAGGTAGCTAATGTGGTACCAATTTTTAAGAATGGAGATAGATCACTTGCGTCAAACTATCGGCCAATTAGCCTAACGTCTATTGTGGGAAAGTTACTTGAATCAATAATTGCATATACAATTCGTCTCCATCTTGAAAAACATAAATTAATAAATGAGTCGCAACATGGTTTTACAAATGGCCGTTCATGTTTAACAAATTTGCTAACTTTTTATTCCAGCATAGTTGAGACAGTTGATAGTGGTAGGGATTGTGAAGTTGTGTACATTGACTTTAGCAAAGCTTTTGATACAGTGCCACATGAAAGACTAATTAAAAAAATAGAAGCTCATGGTATTGGGGGTGCTATATTAAGTTGGATTAGGGCATGGCTATTCCAAAGGAAACAGAGAGTTAGTATAAATGGGGTTAAGTCAGAGTGGGATAATGTTGTTCGTGGAGTACCTCAGGGCTCTGTCCTGGGACCTCTGTTGTTTATAATATCTATAAATGATTTAGATTTAGGTTTGAGTAGCAACATTTACAAATTTGCCGATGATACGAAAATCGGTAGGGAAATTAATTCGGAGGACTCACTATCACTTCAAGTTGATCTAGATAGGGTTTTGAAATGGTCAAAGGATTGACAAATGCAGTTTAATGCTAATAAATGTAAAGTTCTGAGGCTAGGTAATGATGATAGAGTTACAAGATACGACCTACATGGTGTTGAGATTGCGAAGTCGGATTGCGAAAGGGATCTGGGAGTTATGATTAGTAAGAATTTAAAACAAAAAGATCAATGCATGAATGTTCGTAATAAGGCGAATAGGACACTGGGATTTATTAATCGAAGCGTTAGTAACAAGACTCCCGGTGTGGTTCTTAAGCTATATCTTGCTCTGGTTAGGCCCCATTTAGATTGTGCAGTTCAGTTTTGGTCGCCGTATTATAGATTGGATATAAATTCACTTGAACGTGTCCAACGTAGGATGACTAAGTTAATTCCCGAAATTAGAAATCTTTCATATGAAGAAAGATTAACAAAGCTTAAGTTGCATTCACTGGAAAGGCGAAGAGTTAGGGGTGACATGATAGAGGTTTACAAGTGGGTGAATGGACATAACAAAGGGAATATTAATAGGGTATTAAAAGTATCAACACAAGACAGAACACGAAACAATGGGTATAAATTGGATAAGTTTAGATTTAGGAAAGACTTGGGTAAATACTGGTTCAGTAACAGGGTTGTTGATTTGTGGAACCAATTGCCGCGTAACGTGGTGGAGGTGGGGTCCCTCGATTGTTTCAAGCACGGGTTGGACAAGTATATGAGTGGGATTGGGTGGTTATAGATAGGAGCTGCCTCGTATGGGCCAATAGGCCTTCTGCAGTTACCTTTGTTCTTATTTGTGGAACCAATTGCCGGGTAACATTGTGGAGGTGGGATCCCTCGATTGTTTCAAGCATGGGTTGGACATTTATATGAGTGGGATTGGGCGGTTATAAATAGGAGCTGCCTCGTATGGGCCAATAGGCCTTCTGCAGTTGCCTTTGTTCTTAAGACAAAACACGAAACAATGGGTATAAATTGGATAAGTTTAGATTTAGAAAAGACTTGGTAAATTCAGGTTCGGTATCAGGGTTGTTGATTTGTGGAACCAATTACCACGTAGCATGGTGGAGGTGGTGTCCCTCGATTGTTTCAAGCGTTGGTTGGACATGTATATGAGTGGAAGTGGGTGGATATAGATAGGAGCTGCCTCGTATGGGCCAATAGGCTTTCTGCAGTTACTTTTGTTCGTATGTTTTTAATTTGTTTTCCCCCACAAACACATATTTTTATAACATTTTTCTCCGTGTCAATTCCTGTACAACTATCTACTAAGAGTTTTAACCTAAACAAACCCCTCCAACAACAGGTTCCAACGAGTTGGCAACAGCATCAACCGCTCTATTTTCAATCGACTTGAGAATGGTCCAGGACGGACCGAAACGTCGTCGTCGCTTCACTTTCTAGTGTGTCGTTTGGTCAACCCTTTCATTTATTTTTACCTATCTTCTTTTCTTCCTCTTATTCTTACCTTTCTTCTTTTCTTCCTCTTATTTTTACCTTTCCTCTTAGAACATTGAACATATGAAAAAAGTAACTGCAGAAGGCCTATTGGCCCAAACGAGGCAGCTCCTATCTATAACCACCCAATCCCACTCGTATACTTGTCAAACCTGCGCTTGAAACAATCGAGGAACCCCACCTCCACCACGTTACGCGGCAATTGGTTCCACAAATCTACAACCCTGTTACTGAACCAGTATTTACCCAAGTCTTTCCTAAATCTTAACTTATCCAATTTATACCCATTGTTTCGTGTTCTGTCTTGTGTTGATATTTTCAATACCCTATTAATATCTCCTTTGTTATTATCCATTCATCCACTTGTAAACCTCTATCATGTCACCCCTAACTCTTCGCCTTCCCAGTGAATGCAACTTAAGCTTTGTTAATCTTTCTTCATATGAAAGATTTCTAATTTGGGGAATTACCTTAGTCATCCTACGTTGTACACGTTCAAGTGAATATATATCCATTCTATAATACGGCGACCAAAACTGAACTGCATAATCTAAATGGGGCCTAACCAGAGCAAGATATAGCTTACGAACCACACCAGGTGTCTTGTTACTAACGCTTCGATTAATAAATCCGAGTGTCCGATTTGCCTTATTACGAACATTCATGCATTGATCCTTTTGTTTTAAATTCTTACTAATCATAACTCCTAGATCCCTTTCGCAATCCGACTTCGCAATCTCAACACCATCTAGCTCGTATCTTGTAACTCTATCATCATTACCTAGCCTCAGAACTTTACATTTATCAACATTAAACTGCATTTGCCAATCCTTTGACCATTTCAAAACCCTATCTAGATCAACTTGAAGTGATAGTGAGTCTTCTTCCATGTTAATTTCCCTACCGATTTTCGTATCATCGCAAATTTGCAAATGTTGCTACTCAAACCTGAATCTAAATGATTTATATATATTATAAACAACAGAGGTCCCAGGACAGAGTCCTGAGGGACTCCACTAACAACATTATCCCACTCTGACAACTCTGACTTAACCCCATTTATACTAACTCTGTTTCCTTTGGAATAGCCATGCCCTAATCCAAGTTAATATAGCTTATTCTTACCTTTCTTCTATTCTCCCTCTTATTTTTACCTTTCCTTTTATTCTTACCTTTCTTCTTTTCTTCCTCTTATTTTTACCTTTCCTCTTAATCCTACCATCCTCTTATTCTTACAATCCCATTCCTACCTTTCATTTTATTATTACTTTTCATCCTATTATTACCTTTCATCCTGTTATTACTTCTCATCCTATTATTGCCTTTCACCTTCTTCTTACCTGTTTTCTCTTGCCTACTCCTCTTACCTCTCACCTCACCTGATTTTTATATATGTCAGCGCGGTGGATTTCCTGGCGCGGTGGATTTGCCATCTTGAAGACGATGAGGGATGCCTCTCCGAGGGCTTTCAAGACAGAGCTGTCTATCATGAAAAGATTAGATTGTGCTGGTGGAGCTCCCAAGGTCCTGGGAGTGTGCAACAACCCAAGAGCCATAGTGATGTCTTCCCGGGGTGAGATGCCCTCTGGAATAACCTACCGGACTGGTACCTGATCTGTATTGTGTTGAAGGTTGGTCAGCGCCTGCGCGAGGTCCACGAGCGGCGAGTTATACATGGTGACATTCACACCTCTAATGTCATGGTCACCCTCTCTCCTGACTTCTGTAAGCCACCTGAAGTATTCCTTATTGACTTCGTACTGTCGACCTTGAGCCCAAAGGCCCTGGCGGATGTGGGTGATACACAGATGATAAAGAAAGACTTGACCTTGGATGTGAAGCAGCTGGGGGAAATGCTATTAGACATCTTTAAAACAATGAAGATGAGACGCAGAAGTCTATAAGAAGTGTAATTGAGATGGCAAGGCCACTTGAGGGGGAGCCAGCTGCTCTTGACGATGTTCTCCAGAAGTTGAACTCTGTACTTACTGACGACTTCCATATTAACCTCCCGGTGCCCCTCAGCCCTGCTCCGGACGGTGCCCTGCCGCGTCTTCCTCCAGGCTTCTACTCAAGCATGAAGGTCCACAAAGACATTCCCACACCTGAATATCTTATAATGAATTATAAAACTGTTTTAACCTGCTTGTAATAATGTTTATGTATAATAAAAGTATTATTATTAATAAAGAGTAAACTGAGTTAAGTCATAGTGTATTACTATATTGTAAGTGAAGTGGGTTAAGGAGACCTTGGGACTTGTTAATCATAAACCAAGACATTGATATTGTTTAACATAAACGAAAATATGATGGGGAATTGATTCCCCATGGTCACAACACGGTCCTACAAAGCTATACATTTATAATTCACAACATGATCCTACAATGCTATATATTGATGATTCACAATATGGTCCTACAAAGGTCCTTTATTATTGCACTTATCGAAAAGTGGATGACTGTTGAAAATAGAGAACTATTAGCTGAATATCAAATAAATCGATTTAAACTATCTCTCTTCATATGAAAGATTTCTAATTTGGGGAATTAACTTTGCCATTTTACGCTGGACACGTTCAAGTGAATTTATATCCATTCTGTAGTACAACGACCAAAACTGAACTTCATAATCTAAATGGGGCTTAACCAGAGCAAGATATAGATGAAGAACAACTCCAGGTGTCTTGTTACTAACGTTTCGATTAATAAATCCCAGTGTCCTATTAGCCTTATTGCGAACATTCATGCATTGATCCTTTGGTTTTAAATTATTACTAATCATAACTTCCAGATCCCTTTCGCAATCTCAACACCATCCAGCTCGTATCTCGTAACTCTCTCATCATTACCTAACCTCAAAACTTTACATATATCAGCATTAAACTACATCTGCCAATCTTTTGACCATTTCAAAACCCTTTTACATCAATTTGAAGTGATAGTCTTCTTCCGTGTTAATTTCCCTACCGAATTTTGTATCATGGCAAATTTGCATTATCCCACTCTGACTTAACCCCATTTATACTAACTCTCTGTTTCTTTTGGAATAGCCATGCCCTAATCCAACTTAATATAGCACCCTCAATACCATGAGCTTCTATTTTTTTAATCGGTCTTTCATGTGGCACTGTATCAAAAGCTTTGCTAAAGTCAAAGTACACAACATCACAATCCTTACCACTATAAACTGCCTCAACTATGCTGTAATAAAAAGATAACAAATTTGTTAAACGGTCATTTGTAAAACCATGTTGCGACTCATTTATTAATTTATGTTTTTCAAGATAAAGATAAAAATCTTTATCTTTTCAAGATAAAGGTTTTTCAATTGTATTTGCAATTATCGATTCAAGTAACTTTCCCACAATATACGTTAGGCTAATTGGCTGATGGTTTGAAGCAAGTGATCTATATCCTTTCTAAAAAATTGGTACCACATTAGCAACCTTCCATGACTCTGGCACTCTGCCTAACTCTATTGATTTATTAAATATGGTAGACAGTGGCTCGGAAAGCTCCTCTTTGCATTCTTTAAGCACCATGGCAAACACTTCATACGGCCCTGTGGATTTGTTTGGTTTTAGTTTTACTATTTATATTGCAATATTTTTGTAAATACAATATCTTTATTTATTTATTTATATATATACAAGAAGGTACATTGGGTTTGTGAGAATACATTGGATAGTACAGTATTTACACTCTTGTAAAGCCACTAGTACGCGCAGCGTTTCGGGCAGGTCCTTAATTTAACAGATAATTTTAAGTAGGTAATTTCTATCAGAATTGATAAATGATAGAGATACATTGCAAGAGAAAAATGAGATGAGAGAGCTTAGTAAGTATATTAAAGCACATTGTTATATTAAAGCTCTGATTGATTACATTGACAGCTTGATTAGTAATTTAAACAAGATTAATAGACACCATACAGCAGATTGACAGCACATATAAGACAGCAATGATTACAATGGTAAAGATGTTCAGATTGGGTAGCAATAGATACAGATAAACAAGATTAATAGACACCATACGTTAAATTTGTGGCACTGACAGCAGATTGGCAGCGCATATAAGAAGACAGCAATGATCACAATGGTAAAGATGTTCAATTTGGGAACATAAAGGTTGAGAGATTGGGTAACAATAGAGTGCAATTTTCAGGCAAAAAGTGAAAAACTATGAAGTTGAAATTAGGTACTTTTTAGTATTGATTTTGAATGATGTAAAAGTTGGACAGCTTTTCAATTCAATAGGGAGTGAGTTCCATAAACTGGGTCCCTTTATTTGCATAGAGTGTTTACACAGATTAAGTTTAACTCTGGGAATATCAAAGAGATTTATTTCTGGTGTGGTGATAATGGATCCTATTACATCTGTCCAGGAGGAGTTTCAGAGCAGGATTTGCATTTAAGAACAGGGTTTTGTAAATGTAGTTGACACAAGAGAATTTATGGAGTGAGATTATGTTTAGCATGTTTAGGGAGTTAAACAAGGGGGCTGAGTGTCGTCTGAAAGCAGAGTTTGATATTATTCTGATAGCAGATTTTTGCTGGGTGATGATGGACTTGAGGTGGTTTGCAGTGGTTGAACCCCATGCACAGATACCATAGTTGAGATAGGGATAGATTAGTGCATAATATAGAGAGATGAGAGCAGAGTTAGGTACATAATATCTGATTTTGGAGAGTATACCAACTATTTTAGAGACTTTCCTAGTTATGTTTTGTATATGGGTACTGAAGTTGAGTCTCTTGTCTAGGAATAGGCCAAGAAACTTTCCATCATTTTTATTGCTAATGTTTACATTGTCTATCTGAAGCTGAATTGCATTTGTAGATTTGCTTCCAAATAGGATGTAGTAGGTCTTTTCTATGTTAAGTGTTAGTTTGTTGGTTGACATCCATAAGTGGACTTTTTTTAGTTCATTATTAACAACATCATTTAGTGTATGTGGGTTGGGGTTGGAATAGATGAGGGTAGTATCATCAGCAAACAAAATAGGTTTCAGAATGTAAGAGACATTAGGCAGATCATTGATGTATATAAGAAATAGGAGAGGTCCCAAGATGCTGCCCTGTGGCACTCCAACGGTTATTGGTAGAATGGGAGAGGTTTTATTATTGATGTCACATTGGTGTCTATCACTAAGATAGACACCAATGTGACATCAATTAATCTTGTTTAAATTACTAATCAAGCTGTCAATGTAATCAATCAGAGCTTTAATATAACAATGTGCTTGAATATACTTACTTATCTCTCTCATCTCATTTTTCTCTTGTAATGTATCTTTCATTTATCAATTCTGATTGAAATTACCTACTTAAAATTATCTGCTGGATTAAGGACCTGCCCGAAACGCTGCGCGTACTAGTGGCTTTACAAGAATGTAAATACTGTACTATCCAATGTATTCTCTCAAACCCAATGTACCTTCTTGTATATATATAAATAAAATAAAATAAATCCTATCACTAAGATAGGATTTATTTTATTTTATTTTATTTATATATATACAAGAAGGTACATTGGGTTTGAGAGAATACATTGGATAGTACAGTAATTACATTCTTGTAAAGCCACTAGTACGCGCAGCGTTTCGGGCAGGTCCTTAATCTAGCAGATAATTTTAGGTAGGTAATTTCAATCAGAATTGATAAATGAAAGATACATTACAAGAGAAAAATGAGATGAGAGAGATAAGTAAGTATATTAAAGCACATTGTTATATTAAAGCTCTGATTGATTACATTGACAGCTTGATTAGTAATTTAAACAAGATTAATAGACACCATACAGCAGATTGACAGCACATATAAGACAGCAATGATCACAATGGTAAAGATGTTCAGAATGGGTACATAAAGATTGGGAGACTGGGTGGCAAAAGATACAGATAACAAGATTTATAAACACCATACAACAGATTGGCAGCACATATAAGAAAACAGCAATGATCTCAATGGTAAAGATGTTCAAATTGGGAACATAAAGGTTGGGAGATTGGGTAGCAATAGATACAGTGCAATTTTAAGGCAAACAGTGAAAAACTATGAAGATGAAATTAGGTACTTTTTAGTATTGATTTTGAATGATGTAAAAGTTGGACAGCTTTTCAATTCAGTAGGGAGTGAGTTCCATAAACTGGGTCCCTTTATTTGCATAGAGTGTTTACACAGATTAAGTTTAACTCTGGGGATATCAAAGAGATATTTATTTCTGGTGTGGTGATAATGGGTCCTATTACATCTGTCCAGGAAGAGTTTCAGACAAGGATTTTCATTTAAGAACAGGGTTTTGTAAATGTAGTTGACACAGGAGAATTTGTGGAGTGAGATTATGTTTAGCATGTTTAGGGAGTTAAACAAGGGGGCTGTGTGTTGTCTGAAAGCAGAATTTGATATTATTCTGATAGCAGATTTTTGCTGGGTGATGATGGACTTGAGGTGGTTTGCAGTGGTTGAACCCCATGCACAGATACCATAGTTGAGATAAGGATAGATTAGTGCATAATATAGAGAGATGAGAGCAGAGTTAGGAACATAATATCTGATTTTGGAGAGTATACCAACTGTTTTAGAGACTTTCTTAGTTATATGTTGTATGTGGGTACTGAAGTTGAGTCTCTTGTCTAGGAATATGCCAAGAAACTTTCCATCATTTTTATTGCTAATGTTTACATTGTCAATCTGAAGCTGAATTGCATTTGTAGATTTGCTTCCAAATAGGATGTAGTAGGTCTTTTCTATGTTAAGTGTTAGTTTGTTGGTTGACATCCATAAGTGGACTTTTTTTAGTTCATTATTAACAACATCATTTAGTGTATGTGGGTTGGGGTTGGAGTAAATGAGGGTAGTATCATCAGCAAACAAAATAGGTTTCAGAATGTTAGAGACATTAGGCAGATCATTTATGTATATATGGAATAGTAGGGGTCCCAAGATGCTGCCCTGTGGCACTCCAACGGTTATTGGTAGAATGGGAGAGATTATATTATTGATGGCTACACATTGGTGTCTATCACTAAGATAGGATTGGATATAGACCAGTGCATGGCCTCGGATTCCATAATGATGGAGTTTACATAAGAGGTAATCGTGATTAACAGTATCAAAGGCCTTTCTCAGGTCAATGAAGAGTCCAATTGGAAACTCATTTTTGTCAAGGGCTGAGTAAATTATATCAAGGAGACTAATAATTGCATCGTTGGTACTCTTTTGAGAGCGGAAGCCAAACTGACAGGGGCTAAGAATGTCGAATTTTACGAGATAGGAGTAGAGCTGTTTGTAGATAATTTTTTCAAATATTTTTGATAGTATGGGTAGGTTCGATATTGGTCTATAGTTGTTTATGTCTGCCGGATTACCTCTTTTATGAACTGGCGTTACTCTTACGTTTTTAAGGATATCAGGGAAGGTATGACACTCAAGGGATTTGTTGAACAGCAGAGCTATAGGTGGTGCAAGGGCATGGGAGGCGCTCTTGTATACAATGGATGGGATTTCACTGATGTTCCCAGCTTTGGTTTTTAGTGAGTGTATGATGGACACAACATCTGACGGGCTGACTGGTGAGAGGAGAAGAGAGTTTGGATAGTTGCCTGAGAGATATGTGTCTGAGTCTGTGGGATTTTACTTGCAAGGTTAGCACCAATCAATGAAAAGAAGCTATTAAATTCATTCGCCATTTCTAAGTCAGATGACAGTGTAAGGCCATCCTTAGAGAGTGTTATCTGGTTGTGGGAGTGTTGTTTAGTTCCCAGGATGTTAGAGATGGTATTCCATGTGCTTTTCATGTTGCCTTTTGCTTCTTTGAATCTAGTCTCATAATATGGAAGTTTTGCTTTTCTTATGATACTGGTAAGCACTGATGAGTACCTTTTAACTACATCCATTGAAACTAGGCCACTCCTAAATTTCTTTTCATATTCATGTTTTTTGTTGATTGATTTAATTATGCCACTTGTGAGCCACGGGTTATTTTTTCTTTTATCAGTTACTTGTTTGGTAAGGAGGGGACAGTGAGTGTTGTAGAGGTTTAGAGTTTTGGAGAGAAAGAGGTTAGTTGATGAGTTTATATCCTGTGAATTATTAAATTCAGATTCCCAGTTAATATTGTGAAGTGCATTAGAGAGATTGCCTAAAGCTGATTCACTATGTAGCCTGAATGAAAGTTTTTTGGTTTCTGGTGGTGATGTGTCAATGTTTGCTATGAGGAAGGTAGGATAGTGGTCAGTTGTTCTGTCATAAATTACCCCAGATGTAAGGGGAGCTGTTATATTAGTCCATAGGTGATCCAGGGTAATGGCAGATGTTTGAGTGACTCGGGTGGGCTTGGTGATTGTGGGGATTAGCATACAGGAGTGCATGCTGTTACGGAAATAGTCAACTTGAGGGTTGTTTTGAAGACCCAGGTCAATATTGAAATCACCTCCCAGAATGATATGATTTTTGTTGAGATTGTTATTTATGATAAGATTCCTTACATTGTCAGAGAATAAAGCTATGTTGGTATTAGGAAATCTATAGATGGCACCGATAGTCAGGGAGGATTTAAGGGTTTTACTGGAGAACTTGGCAAAGGTATATTCACAATAGTCGTCTCTATCACTAATGACACTATTGCAAATGAAGGTATCTATGTAATATATTGCTGTACCGCCACCTTTTTTATTAGGCCTGCAGTTATGAATGGCTTTATAACCAGCTAAATTGTAGAGTTGGGTATAGTCATTACTTAGCCAAGTTTCTGTTAAAATGATGAAAGATAATTTAGTACCTAGTGCTGTAAGTAGTGCATTTATATCATCAAAATGTTTACCAAGTGACCTAACATTTTGGTTGAAAACTGATAAGCAGGTGCTGTTTAGGAGTTTGTTTTTTGCAAGATTTGCTGTGTAGTACCTGCAATAATGATGATCAATGTGCTGATTAGTGTGGATATGGGACAGAAGATTTCGATCAGGATCAATATCAGTAAGCATATAGATAAGAATGTCACGATACAATAAGATAAGCAATTACAGGAACAGATGAAAACTAAATCTGCTGTAAAATAGAAAGTAATTATAGCAAAACACAGCAATATAATAATATAACAATACAATAAGAGCTTTCAAAGTATTGAGTCTGCTAAAATTAGAGAGTAATTATGGCAAAACACAACAATAAATGCAAGTAAATAAAAGAATTGAAACAATTAGAGGTAGAATTAAGGTCACTAGATAGCCATGGAGGATATACAAGTTTGGTGGAGAGAACAAAAAATCAGTAGAGACTGTCAAGATGAATATATAAAAAAAAATTTGACAATGATAATTGTAAAGTAAAATAATCTTAAAGATAATAAATTTTATTTAGCTTAGTTTTAACCTATAATTAGTATGAACTTAATTAAAAGAACAAAAATGAGATCAATAATTGATTTCAATAAATGACATAAATCAATACAATTAAATTTAGAATTTAAATGGAATAGGGTAAGATTAGATTTAAGAGTAAAATCTTACAATGAAACTGAGGTAGATGCTTGCATAAGTGCATGGAGACTTGATGGATTATTTAGGAAATTATATGAATGAGAGAACATTAGGTAAATGGTAAGGCAGAGACAGCACCTTAGACAAAGTTAGATTAAGTTAGGTTAGGCTCAGGCACTGAAAGAGTTATTTTAAGTACTGGCATTGGTCGGGTTCAGGTTTTCAGATGTACCACAATCACTTAAGAAGGCCAGTAGTTGTTGGTCATATTTTATTTCATATCTTTTTCCTGTACTTTCCTTCTTCACAAAAATCGTACCATTCCTAGTGTAGCACTGCTTGATAAGACCAGGGTTTTGTTTGCGAATTTGACGCAGCCTGAAGAGGAGGGATCCACGCTGCTTTGTAAGGCACTCATTTATATAGAGGTTGGTTTTTTGCTTAGCAGCTGATTGTATGAGGTCAAACTTAACAGAGGGATTTGCAAGTTTGATGAGCATTCTCCTACTGTTACGTGGACTATTTTTATCTATCCTAATAGCTGATTTCATTTCAACACTGACTCTGATCTTTGAATTAATTAGGGTGTGGGCTATGTTACAACAATTCTCACCTTGTTGTTCATCAGGTAGATCAGTAGAGCTAATTATCAGGGAGTCATGAAGTTGTTGTTGCTCTTGGTCATCTTCGGAAGCCGCCTGGTGAATCTGATTAGATTGATCTGTTTTTTCCAGCTTTTGAAGGAGGTCACTTTGAGCTGAGAGGGTTTCTTCGACCTGAATCTTATGTATTTGATCTATTGCAACAGTTTGTAAGTTGAGAATTTCTTGGTAGTTGTTCGTCGACGATTCAAGGAGGCGGTCTATGGTATGTTGTTGTCGGGTGACTGTGGCTTGGAGGGCCGAAATAGCTTCAGATTGCATTTTCACAAGGTTGTGCTGTTTCTGAAGCCATGGGTTACTTCTGAGAGGTTTGAAGTTTAGACAGGGAGCCATAGATTGAATGAATTCTACATAGAGATTCGAGGTGAGTTGAAGGGGGGGAGTGAGGAGGGGGAGCGGATGCTGTGATTACCAACATCGGCGGGGATTGCAGCGTTGCCAGTGTTTCATTCAGATCTCTAGGAGTAATGGATCCAGAGCATGAGGCACCCCTACCTTGCTTGTTGCTATGTTTGGGCATGTTTTGTATTGTAATATTGTATTGTAAATACTATATCTTTCATAGACAACTGGGAAAACTTCTATGGAAGAAATGAAATCTGTGCTCGTGATGAGGTGCATCTACTGAGGGCTGGGGTTGTTGCTGTTGCGAACTCGTTGGAACCAGTGGTTAGAGGCATTTGTCAACATAAACGCGTCCAACAACATCAGAACTGGTGCAGTCATCAGGAGGACAAACCCTTCATGCAAACTGCACCTACTATCAACAAGAAGAAGAAGAAGAAGAGGCATTTGTTTGGGTTTAAACTGTTAGTAGATAGTGGTATGGGAATTGATAGGGAGGAAGGAGGTAATAAAAATATGTGTTTGTTGGAGAAACAAATTGGCAAAATGATCAGGGAAAGAGAAGGGCCTCAAAATAATTATTCACTTAGGGTATATTACACTAACAGTAAAAGTCAAAGAAACAAAATAAACGAGTTAAATGCTCTTGTCTGAAGGAATCAAAACTGAGCCACATACAGAAACTATTTGGATAGAATTAAACGAAAAAGCAAATAATCTTATAATAGGAGTTATATACAGGCCACCAAACTTAAACAGGATGGAAGCAAAGCATCTATGGGATGAAATATCTAGAACATCTAGGTCTAGCAGTATTTGTGTCATGGGTGACTTTAATTTTAGTTTAATAAATTGGTCTAACAGAACAGGGAATAATGAAGCAGAAGATTTTCTAGAATTAATTGACGATTGCTTTCTTAGCCAACACATTAAGGAACCAACGCGGGAAAATAATACTTTAGATTTAGTGTTAACTAACAGGGAAACACAAATTAATGACATCGAAATAGCAAATGAATTTAACAGCTTCTTTTCATCGGTTGGTGCTAACCTTGCCAGTAAAATCCCACAGACTCAGACACATATCAACACATATCTCTCAGGCAGCTATCCAAACTCTCTTCTCCTCTCACCAGTCAGCCCGACAGATGTTGTGTCCATCATACACTCACTAAAAACCAAAGCTGGGAACATCAGTGAAATCCAATCCATTGTATACAAGAGTGCCTCCCAAGCCGGTCGAGCTGGAGCCGGTCGGCCGAGCGGACAGCACGCTGGACTTGTGATCCTGTGGTCCTGGGTTCGATCCCAGGTGCCGGCGAGAAACAATGGGCAGAGTTTCTTTCACCCTATGCTCCTGTTACCTAGCAGTAAAATAGGTACCAGGGTGTTAGTCAGCTGTAACGGGCTGCTTCCTGGGGGTGGAGGCCTGGTCGAGGACCGGGCCGCGGGGACACTAAAAGCCCCGAAATCCTCTCAAGATAACCTCAAGAAGCCCTTGCGCCACCTGCTGTTCAACAAATCCCTTGAGTGTCATGCCTTTCCTGATATTCTTAAAAGCAAGAGTAACGCCAGTTCATAAAGGAGGTAATCCGGCAGACATAAACAATTATAGACCAATATCAAACCTACCCATACTATCAAAAATATATGAAAAAATTATCTACAAACAGCTCTACTCCTATCTCGTAAAACTCGACATTCTTAGCCCCTGTCAGTTTGGCTTCCGCTCCCAAAAGAGTACCAACAATGCAATTATTAGTCTCCTTGATATAATTTACTCAGCCCTTGACAAAAATGAGTTTCCAATTGGACTCTTCATTGACCTGAGAAAGGCCTTTGATACTGTTAATCACAATTACCTCTTATATAAACTCCATCATTATGGAATCCAAGGCCATGCACTGGGCTATATCCAATCCTATCTTAGTGATAGACACCAATGTGTAACCATCAATAATATAACCTCTCCCACTCCCACTCTACTACTACGAAGATAAATTTACCCAAATAAAGAACAACATTAAAAAACTTGGATCACAATTTCACAAATATTGGGATCAAAGAAGATTTTAAATAACAAACCAACACTCCTATTCAATAACGATGGTCAGCTTTAAGCCTCTGATTCTGCTATTGAGTTCAATAGGTTCTTCTCTTCCAATGTGTCATCCCTTGCAAATGACATTCCATCTTCCAGTACTGAAGTTAACCGTTGGAGTGCCACAGGGCAGCATCTTGGGACCTCTCCTATTTCTTATATACATCAATGATCTGCCTAATGTCTCTAACATTCTGAAACCTATTTTGTTTCCTGATGATACTACCCTCATCTACTCTAACCCCAACCCACATACACTAAATGATGTTGTTAACAATGAACTAAAAAAAGTCCACTTATGGATGTCAACCAATAAACTAACACTTAACATAAAAAAGACCTACTACATATTATTTGGAAGCAAATCTACAAATGCAATTCAGCTTCAGATAGATAATGTAAACATTATCCTCTTTTATTTTAATTACTGAAACGTGGTTAATTAAAAGAGGATACTACACAAATCTTTAATATGCCTAACTACTCAGCAATTCACAACTGTCGTCAAATTCAGAGAGGTGGTGGTACTGCTCTTTACTACCACCAAGAACTAACATGCTTAAAAGAAATTAGAACTAGAGACTGCTGTGGGGAGTATATCTTCGCCAGTTTCAGAGTCAAGGGTGCTGAGTCTGTCCTGTCTGTGGGTGCAGTCTATAGAATTCCTAACACTGATGTGTCCGAATTCAACTCAAACCTTAGAAATCTAATACGAGATAATAGACTGAACAAAAACCATCTTATTATCACAGGGGACTTTAATATTGACCTCTGCAAGCCTGAACACCCTACTGCTGTTAGCTTCCTCAACTGTATGAAATCCTGCTTCCTCATACCCTTAATCACTAGACCTACTAGAATCACTGGTAGTTCTGCCACGGCTCTAGATCACATCTGGACCAACATAACCTCTCCGCTTACTTCAGGTATAATCACCAATAGCACTACAGACCATTACCCCACATTTCTCTTAACCAACATTAACAAACCACCTCTAGAGACAAGGGAGTTAAGCTTTAGGCTACAAAGGATACTGCTATAGGCAACTTTATAACTGCTGCTGCTAATGTCAACTGGGAGTCCGAGTTAGGTAACATAGGGAACACCAACCTAGCAGTGAAATCTTTTCTTCAAAAAACTCTCAGCCTTTATAACACCCACTGTCCTATGCTAACGAAACAAGTCACAACCAAAAGGCTAAACAATCCTTGGCTTACAAAGGGAATACATAAATCCATTAATAAAAAAGATGACCTCGAGAAGAAGAATAGGTTAGGAACCGTCTCCAAAGAATTCTCAAAGAATTACTCGTTATTGCTATCTAAAATAATTAGACGAGTCAAAACTAAATACTACGAAGATAAATTTACCCAAATAAAGAACAACATTAAAAAACTTGGAGCACAATTTCACAAATATTGGTATCAAAGAAGATTTTAAATAACAAACCAACACTCCTATTCAGTAACGATGGTCAGCTTTCAGCCTCTGATTCTGCTATTGAGTTCAATAGGTTCTTCTCTTCCAATGTGTCATCCCTTGCAAATGACATTCCATCTTCCAGTACTGATGTTAAGGACTATCTTACAGGTAACTATCCACAGTCTCTGTACCTAAAACCTACAAATTCCACTGATGTTAATGAGAAAATCCTTTCCCTTAAAACCAAGTGTAGTGCCCTTGAGGAGATACCAACTTTAATTTACAAAAAAACCTCCAGATCTTTAGCCCCTGCTATTGCATTGCTCTTCAACAAGTCACTTGAACTCCAAACCTTTCCAAATATTCTAAAAAAAAAGCGAGAGTAACCCCTGTCCACAAATGTGGTGATCTCACAGATGTTAACAAATACAGACCTATATCAATCCTGCCTAACTTGTCAAAAATATTTGAAAAACTAATCTACAAGCAGCTTTACTCTTATCTAGCCAAACATAATATACTTAGCTCTTGTCAATATGGCTTCAGACCCAAAAAAAGCAGTAACGATGCACTTATTAGTATGATTAACTTGTTTCATGCAGCTCTTGATAAAAATGAGTTCCCTGTTGGGTTATTTGTGGACCTGCGTAAGGCTTTTGACACTACCAATTTTTAAGAAAGGAGATAGATCACTTGCGTCAAACTATCGGCCAATCAGCCTAACGTCTATTGTGGGAAAGTTACTTTAATCGATAATTGCAAACACAATTCGTCTTCATCTTGTAAAACATAAATTAATAAATGAGTTGCAACATGGTTTTACAAATGGCCGTTCGTGTTTAACAAATTTGCTCTCTTTTTATTCCAGCATAGTTGAGGCAGTTGATAGTGGCAAGGATTGTGATGTTGTGTACCTTGACTTTAGCAAAGCTTTTGATACAGAGCCACAGTAAATACTGATTAAAAAAATAGAGGTTCATGGTATTGGGGGTGCTATATTGAGTTGGATTAGGGCATGACTATTCCAAAGGAAACAGAGAGTTAGTATAAATGGGGATAAATCAGAGTGGGATAATGTTGTTAGTGGAGTGCCTCAAGGCTCTGTCCTGGGACCTCTGATGTTTATAATATATATAAATGATTTAGATTCAGGTTTGAGTAGCAACATTTGGAAATTTGCCGATGATACAAAAATCGGTAGGAAAATTAACACAGAAGAAGACTCACTATCACTTCAAGTTGATCTAAATAGGGTTTTGAAATGGTCTAAAGATTGGCAGATGCAGTTTAATGCTGATAAATGTAAAGTTCTGAGGCTAGGTAATGATGATAGAGTTACAAGATATGAGCTAGATGGTGTTGAGATTGCTAAAAGGATCTGGGAGTTATGATTAGTAAGAATTTAAAACCAAAGGATCAATGCATGAATGTTCGCAATATGGCATATCGGACAAATTCAAAAAATTCAAAAATTCAAATGTTTATTCAGGTAAAGTACATACATACAAGATGTGATACAAACATTGATGGACTTATAGATAGAGCTAGTACATGCAATGCCTAAAGCCACTATTACGCAAAGCGTTTCAGGCAGGAAAAACACTAAAGACTAAAACTTAATACTAATTGAGATTAAAGTATAAATTGTGTTGAGAAAATATAAAAATGAAAAAGGGGGGAGCATGGCAGAAAAATAGCATATATACAATTTGGTCGACAAACAACATTGTTTAAAATAGCAAACATGGGTTGACATTTAGGGGTAAGGTAGGTTACAGGGAGTTAATTAGGTAGTGCCAAGTTTTTTTATCTTAAACTGGTTGGAAGAGGTACAGTCTTTAACATGATTGGGAACGTAAATCCACATGGGACACTGGGATTTATTAATCGAAGCGTTAGTAACAAGACACCTGGTGTTGTTCTTCAGCTATATCTTGCTCTGGTTAAACCCCACTTAGATTATGCACTTCAGTTTTGGTCGCGGTACTATACAATGGATATAAATTCACTTGAACGCGTCCAGCATATTATGACTAAGTTAATTCCCCGAATTAGAAATCTTTCATAAAAATACAAATTAACAAACCTTAAATTGCTTTCACTGGAAAGGCGAAGAGTTAGGGGTGACATGATAGAGGTTTACAAGTGAATGAAGAAATAATAACAAAGGGGATATTAATAGGGTATTATAAGTATCAATACAAGACAAAACACGAAACAATGGGTATAAATTGGATTAGTTTAGATTTAGGAAAGACTTGGTAAATTCAGGTTCGGTAACAGGGTTGTTGATTTGTAGAACCAATTACCACGTAGCGTGGTGGAGGTGGTGTCCTTCGATTGTTTCAAGCGTGGGTTGGACATGTATATGAGTGGAATTGGGTGGTTATAGATAGGAGCTGCTTCATATGGGCCAATAGGCTTTCTGCAGTTTCCTTTGTTCTTATGTTTTTAATTTGTTTTCCCCCACAAACACATATTTTTATAACATTTTTCTCCGTATCAATTCCTATACAACTATCTACTAACAGTTTAAACCTAAACAAACCCCTCCAACAACAGGTTCCAACGAGTTGGCAACAGCATCAACCGCTCTATTTTCAATCGACTTGAGAATGGTCCAGGACGGACCGAAACGTCGTCGTCGCTTCACTTTCTAGTGTGTCGTTTGGTCAACCCTTTCATTTGTTTTTACCTCTCTTCTTTTCTTCCTCTTATTCTTACCTTTCCTTTTATTCTTACCTTTCTTCTATTCTTCCTCTTTTTTTACCTTTCCTCTTATTCTTACCTTCCTCTTATTCTTACAATCCCATTCCTACCTTTCATTTTATTATTACTTTTCATCCTATTATTACCTTTCATCCTGTTATTACTTCTCATCCTATTATTACCTTTCACCTTCTTCTTACCTATTTTCTCTTGCCTACTCCTCTTACCTCTCACCTCACCTGACTCTTATATATGTCAGCGCCTACTCACCTCACCTGACTCTTATATATGTCAGCGCTAAATCTTTAACAACAACAACATTCTCTTCCCACACAATGTTATGGTAATTGTCCAGGACGGACTATATAATCCAGTGTGAGGATTGACTATCATATTCAGTCACGTTATTGTGCAGGGAAGAGGCCTCCTGCGATTGATCCTGGTGCTCATATTTCCGTTTTACACTTATCTGTATAAGACAATTTGTGAGTATATTACAGCAATCAACATGAAGTCTTGGGTTTCACTGAACTCTGCTCGCCTTCATCACCTCTCGTCCCAGATGGAATACCTTGGTGAGGGCGTTGATGGGGTTGTGGGGCGCATTCCCTGGCGCGGTGGATTTGCCATCTTGAAGACGATGAGGTATGCCTCTCCGAGGGCTTTCAAGACAGAGCTGTCTATCATGAAAAGATTAGATGGTGCTGGTGGAGCTCCCAAGGTCCTGGGAGTGTGCAACAACCCAAGAGCTATAGTGATGTCTTCCCGGGGTGAGATACCGCTCTCAGATGCCCTCTGGAGTAACCTACCGGACTGGTACCTGATCTGTATTGTGTTGAAGGTTGGTCAGCGCCTGCGCGAGGTCCACGAGCGGGGAGTTATACATGGTGACATTCACACCTCTAATGTCATGGTCACCCTCTCTCCTAACTTCTGTAAGCCACCTGAAGTATTCCTTATTGACTTTGGATTGTCGACCTTGAGCCCAAAGGCCCTGGCGGATGTGGGTGATACACAGATGATAAAGAAAGACTTGACCTTGGATGTGAAGCAGCTGGGGGAAATGCTATTAGACATCTTTAAAACAATGAAGATGAGACGCAGAAGTATACAGAAGTCTATAAGAAGTGTAATTGAGATGGCAAGGCCACTTGAGGGTGAGCCAGCTGCTCTTGACGATGTTCTCCAGAAGCTGAACTCTGTACTTACTGACGACTTCCATATTAACCTCCCCGGTGCCCCTCAGCCCTGCTCTGGACGGTGCCCTGCCGCGTCTTCCTCCAGGCTTCTACTCAAGCATGAAGGTCCACAAAGACATTCCCACGCCTGAGTTATCTAATAATGATTTTTAAAACTGTTTTAACCTGCTTGTAATAATGTTTATGTATAATAAAAGTATTATTATTAATAAAGAGTAAACTGAGTTAAGTCATAGTGTATTACTATATTGTAAGTGAAGTGGGTTAAGGAGACCTTGGGACTTGTTTATCATAAACAAAGACATTGATATTGTTTAACATAAACGAAAATATGATGGGGAATTGATTCCCCATGGTCACAAAACGGTCCTATAAAGCTATACATTTATGATTCACAACAAGATTCTAGAAAGCTATACATTGTAGGATTCACGTCCTACAAAGGTCCTTTATTATTGCACTTATCGAAAAGTGGATGACTGTTGAAAATAGACAACTATTAGCTGAATGTCAAATAAATGGATTTAAACTCTCTCCTCATATGAAAGATTTCTAATTTGGGGAATTAACTTTGCCATCCTACGCTGGACACGTTCAAGTGAATTTATATCCATTCTGCAGTACGACGATCAAAACTGAACTTCATAATCTAAATGGGGCCTAACCAGAGCAAGATATAGATAAAGAACAACTCCAGGTGTCTTGTTACTAACGTTTCGATTAATAAATCCCAGTGTCCTATTTGCCTTATTACGAACATTCATGCATTGATCCTTTTAAATTCTAACTAATCATAACTTCCAGATCCCTTTCGCAATCTCAGCACCATCCAGCTCGTATCTCGTAACTCTATCATCATTACCTAACCTCAAAACTTTACATTTATCAACATTAAACTACATCTGGCAATCTTTCGACCATTTCAAACCCCTATTTAGATCAATTTGAAGTGATAGTGATAGTCTTCTTCCGTGTTAATTTCCCTACCGATTTTTATATCATCGGCAAACGTTGCTACTCAAACATAAATCTAAATCATTTATATATTATATGAACAACAGAGGTCCCAGGACACAGCCTTGAGGCACTCCACTAACAACATTATCCCACTCTGACTTAACCCCATTTATACTAACTCTCTGTTTTTTTTGGTATAGCCATGCCCTAATCCAGCTTAATATAGCACCCCCAATACCATGAGACTCTATCTTTTTAATCAGTCTTTCATGTGGCACTGTATCAAAAGCTTTGCTAAAGTCAAGGTACACATCACAATCCTTACCACTATCAACTGCCTCAACTATGATAGAATAAAAAGATAACAAATTTGTTAAACATGAACGGCCCTTTATAAAACCATGTTGCGACTCAATTATTAATTTATGTTTGTCAAGATGAAGACGAATTTTATTTGCTATTATAGATTCGAGTAACTTTCCCACAATAGACGTTAGGCTAATTGGTCGATAGTTAGACGCAAGTGATCTATCTCCATCCTTAAAAACTGGTATCACATTAGCAACTTTCCAAAACTCTGGCACTCTGCCTGACTCTATTGATTTATTAAATATGGTTGACAGTGGGTCACAAAGCTCCTCTTTGCATTCTTTAAGCACCCTGGCAAACACTTCATCCGGCCCTGGGGATTTGTTTGGTTTGAGTTTTACTATTTGTTTAAGAACATCCTCCCTGGTAACTGTTAAACTCGTCAACCTGTCCTCGTACGCACCCACATAGACTTGTTCGGCTGAAGGCATATTGTTAAGTTCCATTTAGTAAATACAGATACAAAATATTTATTAAAAATACTACTCATCTCTATCATCACTATCTGTTATTTGACCTGTCTCAGTTTTTAATGGACCTATCCTTTCCCTGGTCTTAGTACGATATAACTGAAAAAACCCTTTAGGATTTGTCTTTGCTTGCCCTGCTATGCGAACTTCATAGTTTCTTTTTGCTTTCCTTATCTCTTTTTTAACATTTCTAACCAGTTGTACGAATTCCTGTTCAAAAGTGACCTCCCCATTTTTAATCCTTTTGTACCAAGCTCTCTTTTTACCTATAAGGTTCTTCAAATTCTTTGTTATCCACTTTGGGTCATTAGTATTCGAGCTATTCAATTTGTATGGTATACTACGTTCCTGTGCTTTGTTTAGAATATTCTTAAATAAGTTATATATTGAATCCACATCGAAATCCCTATTTACGTCACCTATCGCTGGGTTCATGTCTCGCTCCAAGACCGGCCCCCACCCCTTTACCCAAGACTTTCCAATCAATTTGACCCAAAATATTTCTTAGGATATTAAAATCAACTTTTCGAAAATCTGGCACTTTAACAGAATTTTCTCCTACAGGTCTATTCCATTCTATGCTAAATCTGATTTCTTTGTGATCACTGTTCCCTAGCTCACTCCCTATTTCGATGTCATTAATTTGTGTTTCCCTGTTAGTTAACACTAAATCTAAAATATTATTTTCCCGTGTTGGTTCCTTAATGTGTTGCGTAAGAAAGCAATCGTCAATTAATTCTAGAAAATCTTCTGCTTCACTATTCTCTGTTTTGTTCAACCAGTTTATTCCACTAAAATTAAAGTCACCCATGACGTAAATACAGTTAGATCTAGATGCCCTAGATATTTCATCCCATAGATGCTTTGCTTCCATTCTGTCTAAATTTGGTGGCCTATATATAACTCCTATTATAATATTATTTGCTTTTTCGTATAATTCTATCCAAATAGTTTCTGTGTGTGGCTCAGTTTTGATTCCCTCTTTGAGGCTACATTTCAAATTGTCCCTAACATATATGGCTACTCCCCCTCCTCTTCTAATATATCTATCTGTGTGAAATAGTTTAAATCCATTGATTTGATATTCAGCTAATAGTTCTCTATTTTCTACATTCATCCACGTTTCGGTAAGTGCAATAATATATATTTTTTCTGTGCAGACAATAGCATTTAATTCGTTAATTTTCTTTCTTAGACTTCTACTGTTAGTGTAATATACCCTAAGTGAATTGTTATTTTGAGGCCCTTCTCTTTCCCTGATCATTTTGCCAATTCCTTTTTCCCACAAACACATACTTTTATTATCTCCTTCCTCCAAATCAATTCCCATACCTCTATCTACTAACAGTTTAAACCCAAAACAAACACCTCTAACCATTTCTTTCAACGAGTTCGCAACAGCAACAACCCCAGCTCTCGATAGATGCACCCCATCGCGAGCATACATTTCATTTCTTCCATAGAAGTGTTCCCAGTTGTATATGAAAGATATTGCATTTGATTTGCAATATCTTTCCAGCCGGCAATTGACACCAAGTGCCCTCGATATCCATTCATTTCCCACTCCCTTTCTTGGAAGAATGCTACATATGATCGGGATTCCTCCCTTGCTCCTAACTAATTCTATGGCTGTTTTATACCTCTGAATCAGTTCCTCACTCCTAACTCGACCAACATCATTTCCTCCCACGCTAATGCAAATAATGGGATTGTTCCCATTTCCAGCCATAATATCATTCATGTTGTTTATAATATCACTAATGCCAGCTCCGGGATAGCAAACCCTTAACCTGTTCCCCCTATCTCTAGCTAAATTAGATCTAGATGCTCTAGATATTTCATCCCATAGATGCTTTGCTTCCATTCTGTCTAAATTTGGTGGCCTATATATAACTCCTATTATATTATTTGCTTTTTCGTTTAATTCTATCCAACAATTTAGTATAAATGGGGTTAATTCAGAGTGGGATAGTGTTGTTAGTGGAGTACCTCAGGGCTCTGTCCTGGGCCCTCTGTTGTTTATAATATATATAAATACGAGGCAGCTCCTATTTATAACCACCCAATCCCACTCATATACATGTCCAACCCATGCTTGAAACAATCGAGGGACCCCACCTCCACAATGTTACGCGGCAATTGGTTCCACAAATCAACAACCCTGTTACTGAACCAGTATTTACCCAAGTCTTTCCTAAATCTAAACTTATCCAATTTATACCCATTGTTTCGTGTTCTGTCTTGTGTTGATACTTTTAATACCCTATTAATATCCCCTTTGTTATGTCCATTCACCCACTTGTAAACCTCTATCATGTCACCCCTAACTCTTCGCCTTTCCAGTGAATGCAACTTAAACTTTGTTAATCTTTCTTCATATGAAAGATTTCTAATTTGGGGAATTAACTTAGTCATCCTACGCTGGACACGTTCAAGTGAATTTATATCCATTCTATAATATGGCGACCAAAACTGAACTGTAAAATCTAAATGGGGCCTAACTAGAGCAAGATATAGCTAATTAGCACTAGAGAGTGCTGTGGGGAGTATATCTTCACCAGTTTCAGATTCAAGGGTATTCTTGATAGAGAGGGTGATCATCCACACCCAAATTACACTCCTTCCGCGCCGTGGGAAGAGCCTACTTTCAAAATAGTAATAGAAAGTCTCCCAATGAAAAAGGCTGCCTATGATCCGACAATCCTAAGGCGCATAATAGAAGAGCAAATGTATAGCATAGCAGTAGCAGGAGCCACCCACATCTTCACAGACGGATCGGTGGACACAGAAAATGAGAGTGCTGGCGCTGCTCTTTGCACGACCAGCGTTCAGGCATATTGGAGACTGGGAGGACTAGTATCATCAACCCAAACTGAGCTGTTTGCCATACAACAGGCATTCGCATATGTGATTGCACAAAACACTCAAAATGCAATCATACACACAGACTCAAAAGCTGCACTTCAAATACTAGGACAAAAACAGTGGTGGAAATAATTACCACCATTTTGTATCAAGGAGCAGTCGCTAAAGGCAAAGGCCTCAACATAACTTTAAACTGGATCCCATCCCATATTGGAATCCCATTAAATGAAAAAGCTGATGAAATTGCTAAATTGGCAACTCGTCATCCAGTGATACATAAAACAATTCAACCCAGCCTAGAGAACATAAAAAACATCATCACCAAAAAACTCTCACATCTCAACAAAGCCTACCTACACCAGAGAATAGCTGAAGGTTCGCCATCTGCAACATGGTATCTTCAGGCAACCAAATTAGAAAGGTTAAATATCCCAAAAGGAATCCACAGGGAAATAGCAGTTAGGCTATATAGACTACGTCTAGGTTACAGATGCAACTGGGAGTTGGTGAACCCCGACAGAGAGAGTGCATCTTCTGCCAAACTGTCACAGAAAAGCCATTACTTCACTATCTTCTGGAATGTGAAGCAACCAATGACCTTAGAAGAGCTTTAAGAGTTCCTGAATCATGCAGTGGCCACCCTGAAGCCATCAACACAGCCACTCTCCTGGTCAACAAAGGTGTCCAGCAGCTGGACACCCTCATAAAGACTGTGAAGCAGTATCCTCCCCCACGATAACAGCTTGATGGTTAAATGCAACCTCAGAACACTGGGAAAAAAAAAATTGTACCACTTACGGGCTATTCATGCCCGTGCCACCTCTTGGGTGGCTTAATCTTTGTCAATCAATCAATCATTAATAATTCACGGGAGACATCTCCCGTCACGCAGGGTGCAGTCGCACCTCCACAGATCTCCAGCACCATCTGGTCACCATTTGGTCCCGGAGACATCTCCCATCACGCAGGGTGCAGTCGCACCTCCACAGATCTCCAGTATCATCTATTGATACTGGTGATGGCTCAAAATGGCCACCTCTTACGAGCTATTCATGCCTGTGCCAACTTTTGGGTGGCTTCATCTTCATCTTAACACATTCACAATTGAGACATCTCCGGTCATGCAGGGTGCATTCGCACCTCCACAGATCTCCAGTATCAGCTCTTGATACTGGTAATGGCTTAAAATGGCCACCACTTACGGGCTATTTATGCCCGTGCCACCTTTTGAGTTGCTTCATCTTCATCTTAACACATTCATAAGGGAGACATCTCCCGTCATGCAGGGTGCATTCGCACCTCCACAGATCTCCTGTATCAGCTCTTGATACTGGTAATGGCTTAAAAGGGCCACCACTTACGGGCTATTCATGCCACCTTTTGGGTGACTTAATCTTCATCATCATCAAGATATCCAGTATCATCTATTGATACTGGAAATGGCTCAAAAGGGCCACCACTTACCAGCTATTCATGCCCAAGCCACCTTTTGGGTGGCTTAATCTTCTCTCTCCCTCATCACGACCATTTGGTTACCATTTGGTCCGGGAGACTTCTCCCGTCACGCAGGGTGTTGTCGCACCACCACAGATCTCCAGTATCATCTATTGATATTTGTGAGGGCTCAAAAGGGCCACCACTTACGAGCTACTCATGCCCGTGCCACCTTTTGGGTGGCTTCATGTTCATCTTAACACATTCACGTGGGAGACATCTCCCGTCATGCAGGGTGCATTCGCACCTCCACAGATCTCCAGTATCAGCTCTTGATACTGGTAATGGCTTAAAAGGGCCACCACTTACGGGCTATTCATGCCCGTGCCACCTTTTGGGTGGCTTAATCTTTATCAATCAGTCAAGGGTGCGGAGTCTGTCCTGTCTGTGGGTGCAGTCTATAAAATTCCAAACACTGATGTGTCCGAATTCAACTCAAAACATCGAAGTCTAATACTAGATAACGGACTGAACAAAAACCATCTTATTATCGCAGGGGGCTTTAATATTGATCTCTGCAAGCCTGAACACCCTACTGCTGTTAGCTTCCTCAACTGTATGAATTCCTGCTTCCTCATACCCTTAATCACTAGACCTACTAGAATTACTCATAGTACTGCCACGACTCTAGATCACATCTGGACGAACATAACCTCTCTGCTTACTCCAGGTATAATCCTCGATAGCACTACAGACCATTACCCCACATTTCTCTTAACGAACATTAACGAATCACCTCTAGAGACAAGGGAGTTAAGCTTTAGGCTGCACAATGAAACTGCTATAGGCAACTTTATAACTGCTGCTGCTAATGTCAACTGGGAGTCTGAGTTAGGTAACATAGGAGACATCAACCTAGCAGTGCAATCTTTTCTTCAAAAAACTCTCAGCCTTTATAACACCCATTGTCCTATGCTAACGAAACAAGTCACAACCAAAAGGCTAAACAATCCTTGGCTTACAAAAGGAATACTTAAATCCATTAATAAAAAACATGACCACGAGAAGAAGTATAGGTTAGGAACCGTCTCCAAAGAATTCTCAAAGAATTACTCGTTATTGCTATCTAAAATAATTAGACGAGCCAAAACTTAATACTACAAAGATAAATTTACCCAAATAAAGAGCAACATTAAAAGAACTTTGAGCACAATTTCACAAATATTGGGATCAAAGAAGATTTTAAATAACACACCAACACTCCTGTCCAATAACGATGGTCAGCTTTCAGCCTCAGATTCTGCTATTGAGTTCAATAGGTTCTTCTCTTCCATTGGGTCATTCCTTGCAAATGACATTCCATCATCCAGTACTGATGTTAAGAACTATCTTACAGGTAGCTGTCCACAGTGTCTGTACCTAAAGCCTACATATTCCACTGATGTTACTGAGATAATCCTTTCCTTTAAAACTAAGTGTAGTGCCCTTGAGGAGATACTAACTTTAATTTACAAAAAAGCCTCCAGATCATTAGCCCCTGCTATTGCCTTGCTCTTCAACAAGTCACTTGAACTCCAAACCTTTCCAGATATTCTAAAAAAAAAGCGAGACTAACCCCTGTCCACAAATGTGGTGATCTCACAGAAATTAACAACTACAGACCTATATCAATACAACATAAGAACATAAGAACAAAGGTAACTGCAGAAGGCCTATTGGCCCATACGAGGCAGCTCCTATTCTATAACCACCCAATCCCACTCATATACTTGTCCAACCCGTGCTTGAAACAATCGAGGGACCCCACCTCCACAATGTTACGCGGCAATTGGTTCCACAAATCAACAACCCTGTTACTGAACCAGTATTTACCCAAGTCTTTCCTAAATCTAAACTTATCCAATTTATATCCATTGTTTCATGTTCTGTCCTGTGTTGATACTTTTAATACCCTATTAATATCCCCCCGGTTATGTCCATTCATCCACTTGTAAACCTCTATCATGTCACCCCTAACTCTTCGCCTTTCCAGTGAATGCAACTTAAGCTTTGTTAATCTTTCTTCATATGAAAGATTTTTAATTTGGGGAATTAACTTAGTCATCCTACGCTGGACACGTTCAAGTGAATTTATATCCATTCTATAATATGGCGACCAAAACTGAACTGCATAATCTAAATGGGGCCTAACTAGAGCAAGATATAGCTTGAGAACCACACCAGGTGTCTTGTTACTAACGCTGCGATTAATAAATCCAAGTGTCCGATTTGCCTTATTACGAACATTTATGCATTGATCCTTTTGTTTTAAATTCTTACTAATCATAACTCCCAGATCCCTTTCGCAATCCGACTTCGCAATCACAACACCATCTAGCTCGTATCTTGTAACTCTATCATCATTACCTAACCTCAGAACTTTACATTTATCAGCATTAAACTGCATCTGCCAATCCTTTGACCATTTCAAAACCCTATCTAGATCAACTTGAAGTGATAGTGAGTCCTCCTCCGAATTAATTTCCCTACCGATTTTCGTATCATCGGCAAATTTGCAAATGTTGCTACTCAAACCTGAATCTAAATCATTTATATATATTATAAACAACAGAGGTCCCAGGACAGAGCCTTGAGGCACTCCACTTACAACATTTTCCCACTCTGACTTGATTCCATTTATACTAACTCTCTGTTTCCTTTGGTATAGCCATGCCCTAATCCAGCTTAATATAGCACCCCCAATACCATGAGACTCTATCTTTTTAATCAGTCTTTCATGTGGCACTGTATCAAAAGCTTTGCTAAAGTCAAGGTATACAACATCGCAATCCTTACCACTATCAACTGCCTCAACAATGCTAGAATAAAAAGATAACAAATTTGTTAAACATGAACGGCCATTTATAAAACCATGTTGCGACTCAATTATTAATTTATGTTTTTCAAGATGAAGACGAATTTTATTTGCTGTTATAGATTCGAGTAACTTTCCCACAATAGACGTTAGGCTAATTGGTCGATAGTTAGACGCAAGTGATCTATCTCCTTTCTTAAAAACTGGTATCACATTAGCAACTTTCCAAAACTCTGGCACTCTGCCTGACTCTATTGATTTATTAAATATGGTTGACAGTGGGTCACAAAGCTCCTCTTTGCATTCTTTAAGCACCCTGGCAAACACTTCATCCGGCCCTGGGGATTTGTTTGGTTTGAGTTTTACTATTTGTTTAAGAACATCCTCCCTGGTAACTGCTAAACTCGTCAACCTGTCCTCGTCCCCACCCACATAGACTTGTTCGGCTGAAGGCATATTGTTAAGTTCCTCTTTAGTAAATACAGATACAAAATATTTATTAAAAATACTACTCATCTCTTCATCACTATCTGTTATTTGACCTGTCTCAGTTTTTAATGGACCTATCCTTTCCCTAGTCTTAGTACGATATAACTGAAAAAACCCTTTAGGATTTGTCTTTGCTTGCCCTGCTATGCAAACTTCATAGTTTCTTTTTGCTTTCCTTATCTCTTTTTTAACATTTCTAACCAGTTGTACGAATTCCTGTTCTAAAGTGACCTCCCCATTTTTAATCCTTTTGTACCAAGCTCTCTTTTTACCTATAAGGTTCTTCAAATTCTTTGTTATCCACTTTGGGTCATTAGTATTCGATCTATTCAATTTGTATGGTATACTACGTTCCTGTGCTTTGTTTAGAATATTCTTAAATAAGTTATATATTGAATCCACATCGAAATCCCCATTTAAGTCACCTATCGCTGGGTTCATGTCTCGCTCCAAGACCGGCCCACACCCCATACCCAAGCCTTTCCAATCAATTTGACCCAAAAAATTTCTTAGGCTATTAAAATCAGCTTTTCGAAAATCTGGCACTTTAACAGAATTTTCTCCTACTGGTCTATTCCATTCTATGCTAAATCTGATTTCTTTGTGATCACTGCTCCCTAGCTCACTCCCTATTTCGATGTCATTAATTTGCGTTTCCCTGTTAGTTAACACTAAATCTAAAATATTATTTTCCCGTGTTGGTTCCTTAATGTGTTGCGTAAGAAAGCAATCGTCAATTAATTCTAGAAAATCTTCTGCTTCACTATTCCCTGTTTTGTTCAACCAGTTTATTCCGCTAAAATTAAAGTCACCCATGACATAAATACTGTTAGATCTAGATGCTCTAGATATTTCATCCCATAGATGCTTTGCTTCCATTCTGTCTAAATTTGGTGGCCTATATATTACTCCTATTATAATATTATTAGCTTTTTCGTTTAATTCAATCCAAATAGTTTCTGTGTGTGGCTCTGTTTTGATTCCCTCTTTGAGACTACATTTCAAATTGTCCCTAACATATATGGCTACTCCACCTCCTCGTCTAATATATCTATCTGTGTGAAATAGTTTAAATCCATATATTTGATATTCAGCTAATAGTTCTCTATTTTCTACATTCATCCACGTTTCGGTAAGTGCAATAATATCTATTTTTTCTGTGCAGACAAGAGCATTTAATTCGTTAATTTTATTTCTTAGACTTCTACTGTTAGTGTAATATACCCTAAGTGAATTGTTATTTTGCGGACCTTCTCTTTCCCTGATCGTTTTGCCAATTCCTTTCTCCCACAAACACATACTTTTATTACCTCCTTCCTCCAAATCAATTCCCATACCTCTATCTACTAACAGTTTAAACCCGAACAAACACCTCTAACCACTTCTTCTAGCGAGTTCGCAACAGCAACAACCCCAGCTCTCGATAGATGCACCCCATCACGAGCATACATTTCATTTCTTCCATAGAAGTGTTCCCAGTTGTCTATGAAAGATATTGCATTTGATTTGCAATATCTTTCCAGCCGGCAATTGACACCAAGTGCCCTCGATATCCATTCATTTCCCACTCCCTTTCTTGGAAGAATGCCACATATGATCGGGATTCCTCCCTTGCTCCTAACTAACTCTATGGCTGTTTTATACCTCTGAATCAGTTCCTCACTCCTGACTCGACCAACATCATTTCCTCCCACGCTAATGCAAATAATGGGATTGTTCCCATTACCAGCCATAATATCATTCATGTTGTTTATAATATCACCAATGCCAGCTCCGGGATAGCAAACCCTTAACCTGTTCCCCCTATCTCTAGCACAAAACGTTCTATCCAAATACCTTATCTGGGAATCTCCCACAACTAATGTTTGCTTAGGTACTACCTTTACTTTCTGAGGGGCCTGCGCTTCCTTTCTCTTCGTTGCTTTCCCTTTTGCGCGATCCACAGTCTCTCCACAGCACTCGTCCTCCAAAACGTCAAATGAATTTGAAGTTGCTATGGCGTTTGAAGGCGGCTTTATCAAAGTCTTCTTAAGGCCCCTGTCTTTCGCAACTCTCCAAGACGAGGTCCCTTTACTGCTGGTCTCCTCCTTCGTTACTTCTCGTTGTTTTTTAAGCTGACGCACCTCCTCCCGCAGAGAGTCCAACTCTGTCCTCAGGGCTCCCACTAGAGTCACCAGGTCATTCACTAAATCCCCATTTAAGTCACCTATCGCTGGGTTAATGTCTCGCTCCAAGACCGGCCCACACCCCATACCCAAGACTTTCCAATCAATTTGACCCAAAAAATTTCTTAGGCTATTAAAATCAGCTTTTCGAAAATCTGGCACTTTAACAGAATTTTCTCCTACTGGTCTATTCCATTCTATGCTAAATCTGATTTCTTTGTGATCACTGCTCCCTAGCTCACTCCCTATTTCGATGTCATTAATTTGCGTTTCCCTGTTAGTTAACACTAAATCTAAAATATTATTTTCCCGTCTTTTTATTACTTTACTTTAGTAATATTACTTTAAAATATTTTTCCCAATCCTGCCTAACTTGTCAAAAATGTTTGAAAAACTAATCTGCAAGCAGCGTTACTCTTATCTAGCCAAACACATTATACTTAGCTCTTGTCAATATGGTTTCAGACCCAAAAAAAGCACTAACGATGCACTGATTAGTATAATTAACTTGATTCATACAGCTCTTGATAAATATGAGTTCCCTGTTGGCTTATTTGTGGACCTGCGTAAGGTAATTTTTACTACCAATGGTAGACACTACCAATTTTTAAGAAAGGAGATAGATCACTTGCGTCAAACTATCGGCCAATTAACCTAACGTCTATTGTGGGAAAGTTACTTGAATAGATAATTGCAAACACAATTCGTCTTCATCTGAAAAAACAAAATTAATAAATGAGTCGCAACATTGTTTTAAAAATGGCCGTTCATGTTTAACAAATTTGTTATCTTTATTCTAGCATAGTTGAAGCAGTTGATTGTGGTAAGGATTGTGATGTTGTGTACCTTGACTTTAGCAAAGCTTTTCATACAGTGCCACATGAAAGACTGATTAAAAAGATAGAGGCTCATGGTATATAGGGGTGCTATATTAAGCTGGATTAGGGCATGGCTATACCAAAGGAAACAGAGAGTTAGTATAAGTGGAGTCAAGTCAGAGTGGGAAAATGTTGTAAGTGGAGTGCCTCAGGGCTCTGTCCTGGGACCTCTGTTGTTTATAATATATATAAATGATTTAGATTCAGGTTTGAGTAGCAACATTTGCAAATTTGCCGATGATACGAAAATCAGTAGGGAAATTCATTCGGAGGAGGACTCACTATCACTTCAAGTTGATCTAGATAGGGTTTTGAAATGGTCAGAGGATTGGCAGATGCAGTTTAATGCTAATAAATGTAAAGTTCTGAGGTTAGGTAATGATGATAGAGTTACAAGATACGAGCTAGATGGTGTTGAGATTGCGAAAGGTATCTGGGAGTTATGATTAGTAAGAATTTAAAACAAAAGGATCAATGCATAAATGTTCGTAATAAGGCAAATTCGACACTCGGATTTATTTATCGCAGCGTTAGTAACAAGACACCTGGTGTGGTTCTCAAGCTATATCTTGCTCTAGTTAGGCCCCATTTAGATTATGCAGTTCAGTTTTGGTCGCCATATTATAGAATGGATATAAATTCACTTGAACGAGTCCAGCGTAGGATGACTAAGTTAATTCTCCAAATTAGAAATCTTTCATATGAAGAAAGATTAACAAAGCTTAAGTTGCATTCACTGGAAAGGCGAAGAGTTAGGGGTGACATGATAGAGGTTTACAAGTGGATGAATGGACATAACCGGGGGGATATTAATAGGGTATTAAAAGTATCAACACAGGACAGAACACGAAACAATGGATATAAATTGGATAAGTTTAGATTTAGGAAAGACTTGGGTAAATACTGGTTCGGTAACAGGGTTGTTGATTTGTGGAACCAATTGCCGGGTAACATTGTGGAGGTGGGGTCCCTCGATTGTTTCAAGCACGGGTTGGACAAGTATATGAGTGGGATTGGGTGGTTATAGAATAGGAGCTGCCTCGTATGGGCCAATAGGCCTTCTGCAGTTACCTTTGTTCTTATGTTCTTATGTTCTTATTCTTCCCAGAAAGGGAGTGGGTAATGAATGGATGTCGAGGGCAATTGGTGTCAATTGCCGGCTGGTAAGATATTGCAAATCAAATGCAATATCTTTCATAGACAACTGGGAACACTTCTATGGAAGAAATGAAATGTATGCTCCTGATAGGGTGCATCTATCGAGAGCTGGGGTTGTTGCTGTTGCGAACTCGTTGGAAGAAGTGGTTAGAAGTGTTTGTTCGGGTTTAAACTGTTAGCAGATAGAGGTATGGGAATTGATTTGGAGGAAGGAGGTAATAAAAGTATGAGTTTGTGTGAGAAAGGAATTGACAAAATGATCAGGGAAAGAGAAGGGCCTCAAAATAACAATTAACTTAGGGTATATTACACTAACAGTAGAAGTCTAAGAAATAAAATTAACGAATTAAATGCTCTTGTCTGCACAGAAAAAATAGATATTATTGCACTTACCGAAACGTGGATATGTGTAGAAAATATAGAACTATTAGCTGAATATCAAATAAATGGATTTAAACTATTTCACCCAGATAGATATATTAGACGAGGAGGTGGAGTAGCCATATATGTTAGGGACAATTTGAATTGTAGTCTAAAAGAGGGAATCACAACTGAGCCACACACAGAAACTATTTGGATAGAATTAAACGAAAAAGCAAATAATATCATAATAGGAGTTATATATAGGCCACCAAATTTAGACAGAATGGGATGAAATATCTAGAGCATCTAGATCTAACAGAATTTATGTCATGGGTGACTTTAATTTTAGTGGAATAAACTGGGTAAACAAAACAGGGAATAGTGAAGCAGAGGATTTTCTAGAATTAATTGACGATTGCTTTCTTACGCAACACATTAAGGAACCTCAGTGAGAGGTTGTGTTAACCGGAGCTCCTGAGTGTTGTTATATTATCATAGCAATATGGAAGTTGTAGTTAAGGACCTGGTGACTCTAGTGGGAGCCCTGAGGACAGAGTTGGACTTTCTGCGGGAGGAGGTGCGTCAGCTTAAAGAACAACGAGAAGTAACGAAGGAGGAGACCAGCAGTAAAGGGACCTCGTCTTGGAGAGTTGTGAAAGACAGGGGCCTTAAGAAGACTTTGATAAAGCCGCCTTCAAACGCCATAGCAACCTCTAATTCATTTGACGTTTTGGAGGACGAGTGCTGTGGAGAGACTGTGGATCGCGCAAAAGGGAAAGCAACGAAGAGAAAGGAAGCGCAGGCCCCTCAGAGGGTAAAGGAAGTACCTAAGCAAACATTAGTTGTGGGAGATTCCCAGATAAGGTATTTGGATAGAACGTTTTGTGCTAGAGTTAGGGGGAACAGGTTAAGGGTTTGCTATCCCGGAGCTGGCATTGGTGATATTATAAACAACATGAATGATATTATGGCTGGTAATGGGAACAATCCCATTATTTGCATTAGCGTGGGAGGAAATGATGTTGGTCGAGTTAGGAGTGAGGAACTGATTCAGAGGTATAAAACAGCCATAGAGTTAGTTAGGAGCAAGGGAGGAATCCCGATCATATGTGGCATTCTTCCAAGAAAGGGAGTGGGAAATGAATGGATATCGAGGGCACTTGGTGTCAATTGCCGGCTGGAAAGATATTGCAAATCAAATGCAATATCTTTCATAGACAACTGGGAACACTTCTATGGAAGAAATGAAATGTATGCTCGTGATGGGGTGCATCTATCGAGAGCTGGGGTTGTTGCTGTTGCGAACTCGTTAGAAGAAGTGGTTAGAGGTGTTTGTTTGGGTTTAAACTGTTAGTAGATAGAGGTATGGGAATTGATTTGGAGGAAGGAGGTAATAAAAGTATGTGTTTGTGGGAGAAAGGAATTGGCAAAACGACCAGGGAAAGAGAAGGTCCGCAAAATAACAATTCACTTAGGGTATATTACACTAACAGTAGAAGTCTAAGAAATAAAATTAACGAATTAAATGCTCTTGTCTGCACAGAAAAAATAGATATTATTGCACTTACCGAAACGTGGATGAATGTAGAAAATAGAGAACTATTAGCTGAATATCAAATATATGGATTTAAACTATTTCACACAGATAGATATATTAGACGAGGAGGGGGAGTAGCCATATATGTTAGGGACAATTTGAAATGTAGTCTCAAAGAGGGAATCAAAACAGAGCCACACACAGAAACTATTTGGATTGAATTAAACGAAAAAGCTAATAATATTATAATAGGAGTAATATATAGGCCACCAAATTTAGACAGAATGGAAGCAAAGCATCTATGGGATGAAATATCTAGAGCATCTAGATCTAACAGTATTTATGTCATGGGTGACTTTAATTTTAGCGGAATAAACTGGTTGAACAAAACAGGGAATAGTGAAGCAGAAGATTTTCTACAATTAATTGACGATTGCTTTCTTACGCAACACATTAAGGAACCAACACGGGAAAATAATATTTTAGATTTAGTGTTAACTAACAGGGAAACGCAAATTAATGACATCGAAATAGGGAGTGAGCTAGGGAGCAGTGATCACAAAGAAATCAGATTTAGCATAGAATGGAATAGACCAGTAGGAGAAAATTCTGTTAAAGTGCCAGATTTTCGAAAAGCTGATTTTAATAGCCTAAGAAATTTTTTGGGTCAAATTGATTGGAAAGGCTTGGGTATGGGGTGTGGGCCGGTCTTGGAGCGAGACATGAACCCAGCGATAGGTGACTTAAATGGGGATTTCGATGTGGATTCAATATATAACTTATTTAAGAATATTCTAAACAAAGCACAGGAACGTAGTATACCATACAAATTGAATAGATCGAATACTAATGACCCAAAGTGGATAACAAAGAATTTGAAGAACCTTATAGGTAAAAAGAGAGCTTGGTACAAAAGGATTAAAAATGGGGAGGTCACTTTAGAACAGGAATTCGTACAACTGGTTAGAAATGTTAAAAAAGAGATAAGGAAAGCAAAAAGAAACTATGAAGTTCGCATAGCAGGGCAAGCAAAGACAAATCCTAAAGGGTTTTTTCAGTTATATCGTACTAAGACTAGGGAAAGGATAGGTCCATTAAAAACTGAGACAGGTCAAATAACAGATAGTGATGAAGAGATGAGTAGTATTTTTAATAAATATTTTGTATCTGTATTTACTAAAGAGGAACTTAACAATATGCCTTCAGCCGAACAAGTCTATGTGGGTGGGGACGAGGACAGGTTGACGAGTTTAACAGTTACCAGGGAGGATGTTCTTAAACAAATAGTAAAACTCAAACCAAACAAATCCCCAGGGCCGGATGAAGTGTTTGCCAGGGTGCTTAAAGAATGCAAAGAGGAGCTTTGTGACCCACTGTCAACCATATTTAATAAATCAATAGAGTCAGGCAGAGTGCCAGAGTTTTGGAAAGTTGCTAATGTGATACCAGTTTTTAAGAAAGGAGATAGATCACTTGCGTCTAACTATCGACCAATTAGCCTAACGTCTATTGTGGGAAAGTTACTCGAATCTATAATAGCAAATAAAATTCGTCTTCATCTTGAAAAACATAAATTAATAATTGAGTCGCAACATGGTTTTATAAATGGCCGTTCATGTTTAACAAATTTGTTATCTTTTTATTCTAGCATTGTTGAGGCAGTTGATAGTGGTAAGGATTGCGATGTTGTATACCTTGACTTTAGCAAAGCTTTTGATACAGTGCCACATGAAAGACTGATTAAAAAGATAGAGTCTCATGGTATTGGGGGTGCTATATTAAGCTGGATTAGGGCATGGCTATACCAAAGGAAACAGAGAGTTAGTATAAATGGAATCAAGTCAGAGTGGGAAAATGTTGTAAGTGGAGTGCCTCAAGGCTCTGTCCTGGGACCTCTGTTGTTTATAATATATATAAATGATTTAGATTCAGGTTTGAGTAGCAACATTTGCAAATTTGCCGATGATACGAAAATCGGTAGGGAAATTAATTCGGAGGAGGACTCACTATCACTTCAAGTTGATCTAGATAGGGTTTTGAAATGGTCAAAGGATTGGCAGATGCAGTTTAATGCTGATAAATGTAAAGTTCTGAGGTTAGGTAATGATGATAGAGTTAGAAGATACGAGCTAGATGGTGTTGTGATTGCGAAGTCGGATTGCGAAAGGGATCTGGGAGTTATGATTAGTAAGAATTTAAAACAAAAGGATCAATGCATAACAGTAGAAGTCTAAGAAATAAAATTAACGAATTAAATGCTCTTGTCTGCACAGAAAAAATAGATATTATTGCACTTACCGAAACGTGGATGAATGTAGAAAATAGAGAACTATTAGCTGAATATCAAATATATGGATTTAAACTATTTCACACAGATAGATATATTAGACGAGGAGGTGGAGTAGCCATATATGTTAGGGACAATTTGAAATGTAGTCTCAAAGAGGGAATCAAAACAGAGCCACACACAGAAACTATTTGGATTGAATTAAACGAAAAAGCTAATAATATTATAATAGGAGTAATATATAGGCCACCAAATTTAGACAGAATGGAAGCAAAGCATCTATGGGATGAAATATCTAGAGCATCTAGATCTAACAGTATTTATGTCATGGGTGACTTTAATTTTAGCGGAATAAACTGGTTGAACAAAACAGGGAATAGTGAAGCAGAAGATTTTCTAGAATTAATTGACGATTGCTTTCTTACGCAACACATTAAGGAACCAACACGGGAAAATAATATTTTAGATTTAGTGTTAACTAACAGGGAAACGCAAATTAATGACATCGAAATAGGGAGTGAGCTAGGGAGCAGTGATCACAAAGAAATCAGATTTAGCATAGAATGGAATAGACCAGTAGGAGAAAATTCTGTTAAAGTGCCAGATTTTCGAAAAGCTGATTTTAATAGCCTAAGAAATTTTTTGGGTCAAATTGATTGGAAAGTCTTGGGTATGGGGTGTGGGCCGGTCTTGGAGCGAGACATGAACCCAGCGATAGGTGACTTAAATGGGGATTTCGATGTGGATTCAATATATAACTTATTTAAGAATATTCTAAACAAAGCACAGGAACGTAGTATACCATACAAATTGAATAGATCGAATACTAATGACCCAAAGTGGATAACAAAGAATTTGAAGAACCTTATAGGTAAAAAGAGAGCTTGGTACAAAAGGATTAAAAATGGGGAGGTCACTTTAGAACAGGAATTCGGACAACTGGTTAGAAATGTTAAAAAAGAGATAAGGAAAGCAAAAAGAAACTATGAAGTTCGCATAGCAGGGCAAGCAAAGACAAATCCTAAAGGGTTTTTTCAGTTATATCGTACTAAGACTAGGGAAAGGATAGGTCCATTAAAAACTGAGACAGGTCAAATAACAGATAGTGATGAAGAGATGAGTAGTATTTTTAATAAATATTTTGTATCTGTATTTACTAAAGAGGAACTTAACAATATGCCTTCAGCCGAACAAGTCTATGTGGGTGGGGACGAGGACAGGTTGACGAGTTTAACAGTTACCAGGGAGGATGTTCTTAAACAAATAGTAAAACTCAAACCTAACAAATCCCCAGGGCCGGATGAAGTGTTTGCCAGGGTGCTTAAAGAATGCAAAGAGGAGCTTTGTGACCCATTGTCAACCATATTTAATAAATCAATAGAGTCAGGCAGAGTGCCAGAGTTTTGGAAAGTTGCTAATGTGATACCAGTTTTTAAGAAAGGAGATAGATCACTTGCGTCTAACTATCGACCAATTAGCCTAACGTCTATTGTGGGAAAGTTACTCGAATCTATAATAGCAAATAAAATTCGTCTTCATCTTGAAAAACATAAATTAATATTTGAGTCGCAACATGGTTTTATAAATGGCCGTTCATGTTTAACAAATTTGTTATCTTTTTATTCTAGCATTGTTGAGGCAGTTGATAGTGGTAAGGATTGCGATGTTGTATACCTTGACTTTAGCAAAGCTTTTGATACAGTGCCACATGAAAGACTGATTAAAAAGATAGAGTCTCATGGTATTGGGGGTGCTATATTAAGCTGGATTAGGGCATGGCTATACCAAAGGAAACAGAGAGTTAGTATAAATGGAATCAAGTCAGAGTGGGAAAATGTTGTAAGTGGAGTGCCTCAAGGCTCTGTCCTGGGACCTCTGTTGTTTATAATATATATAAATGATTTAGATTCAGGTTTGAGTAGCAACATTTGCAAATTTGCCGATGATACGAAAATCGGTAGGGAAATTAATTCGGAGGAGGACTCACTATCACTTCAAGTTGATCTAGATAGGGTTTTGAAATGGTCAAAGGATTGGCAGATGCAGTTTAATGCTGATAAATGTAAAGTTCTGAGGTTAGGTAATGATGATAGAGTTACAAGATACGAGCTAGATGGTGTTGTGATTGCGAAGTCAGATTGCGAAAGGGATCTGGGAGTTATGATTAGTAAGAATTTAAAACAAAAGGATCAATGCATAATGTTCGTAATAAGGCAAATCGGACACTTGGATTTATTAATCGCAGCGTTAGTAACAAGACACCTGGTGTGGTTCTCAAGCTATATCTTGCTCTAGTTAGGCCCCATTTAGATTATGCAGTTCAGTTTTGGTCGCCATATTATAGAATGGATATAAATTCACTTGAACGTGTCCAGCGTAGGATGACTAAGTTAATTCCCCAAATTAGAAATCTTTCATATGAAGAAAGATTAACAAAGCTTAAGTTGCATTCACTGGAAAGGCGAAGAGTTAGGGGTGACATGATAGAGGTTTACAAGTGGATGAATGGACATAACCGGGGGGATATTAATAGGGTATTAAAAGTATCAACACAGGACAGAACACGAAACAATGGGTATAAATTGGATAAGTTTAGATTTAGGAAAGACTTGGGTAAATACTGGTTCAGTAACAGGGTTGTTGATTTGTGGAACCAATTGCCGCGTAACATTGTGGAGGTGGGGTCCCTCGATTGTTTCAAGCACGGGTTGGACAAGTATATGAGTGGGATTGGGTGGTTATAGAATAGGAGCTGCCTCGTATGGGCCAATAGGCCTTCTGCAGTTACCTTTGTTCTTATGTTCTTATAAATGTTCGTAATAAGGCAAATCGGACACTTGGATTTATTAATCGCAGCGTTAGTAACAAGACACCTGGTGTGGTTCTCAAGCTATATCTTGCTCTAGTTAGGCCCCATTTAGATTATGCAGTTCAGTTTTGGTCGCCATATTATAGAATGGATATAAATTCACTTGAACGTGTCCAGCGTAGGATGACTAAGTTAATTCCCCAAATTAGAAATCTTTCATATGAAGAAAGATTAACAAAGCTTAAGTTGCATTCACTGGAAAGGCGAAGAGTTAGGGGTGACATGATAGAGGTTTACAAGTGGATGAATGGACATAACCGGGGGGATATTAATAGGGTATTAAAAGTATCAACACAGGACAGAACACGAAACAATGGGTATAAATTGGATAAGTTTAGATTTAGGAAAGACTTGGGTAAATACTGGTTCAGTAACAGGGTTGTTGATTTGTGGAACCAATTGCCGCGTAACATTGTGGAGGTGGGGTCCCTCGATTGTTTCAAGCACGGGTTGGACAAGTATATGAGTGGGATTGGGTGGTTATAGAATAGGAGCTGCCTCGTATGGGCCAATAGGCCTTCTGCAGTTACCTTTGTTCTTATGTTCTTATGTTCTTAACCAACGAGTGAAAATAATATTTTAGATTTAGTGTTAACTAACAGGGGAAACACAAATTAATGACATCGAAATAGGGAGTGAGCTAGGGAACAGTGATCACAAAGTAATCAGATTTAGCATAGAATGGAATAGACCTGTAGGAGAAAATTCTGTTTAAGTGCCAGATTTTCGAAAAGCTGATTTTAATAGCCTAAGAAATTTTTTGGGTCAAATAGATTGGAAAGTCTTGGGTATGGGGTGTGGACCGGTCTTGGAGCGAGACATGAACTCAGCGATAGGTGACGTAAAAGGGGATTTCGATGTGGATTTAATATATAACTTATTTAAGAATATTCTAAACAAAGCACAGGAACGTAGTATACTATACAAATTTAATAGATCGAATACTAATGACCCAAAGTGGATAACAATAAAATTAAAGAACCTTATAGGTAAAAAGAGAGCGTGGTACAAAAGGATTAAGAATGGGGAAGTCAGTTTAGAACAAGAATTCATACAACTGGTTAGAAATGTTAAAAAAGAGATTAGGAAAGCAAAAAGAAACTATGAAGTTCGCATAGCAGAGCAAGCAAAGACAAATCCTAAAGGGTTTTTTCAGTTATATCGTACTAAGACTAGGGAAAGGATAGGTCCATTAAAAACTGAGACAGGTCAAATAACAGATAGTGATGAAGAGATGAGTAGTATTTTTAATAAATATTTTGTATCTGTATTTACTAAAGAGGAACTTAACAATATGCCTTCAGCCGAACAAGTCTATGTGGGTGGGGACGAGGACAGGTTGACGAGTTTAACAGTTACCAGGGAGGATGTTCTTAAACAAATAGTAAAACTCAAACCTAACAAATCCCCAGGGCCGGATGAAGTGTTTGCCAGGGTGCTTAAAGAATGCAAAGAGGAGCTTTGTGACCCATTGTCAACCATATTTAATAAATCAATAGAGTCAGGCAGAGTGCCAGAGTTTTGGAAAGTTGCTAATGTGATACCAGTTTTTAAGAAAGGAGATAGATCACTTGCGTCTAACTATCGACCAATTAGCCTAACGTCTATTGTGGGAAAGTTACTCGAATCTATAATAGCAAATAAAATTCGTCTTCATCTTGAAAAACATAAATTAATATTTGAGTCGCAACATGGTTTTATAAATGGCCGTTCATGTTTAACAAATTTGTTATCTTTTTATTCTAGCATTGTTGAGGCAGTTGATAGTGGTAAGGATTGCGATGTTGTATACCTTGACTTTAGCAAAGCTTTTGATACAGTGCCACATGAAAGACTGATTAAAAAGATAGAGTCTCATGGTATTGGGGGTGCTATATTAAGCTGGATTAGGGCATGGCTATACCAAAGGAAACAGAGAGTTAGTATAAATGGAATCAAGTCAGAGTGGGAAAATGTTGTAAGTGGAGTGCCTCAAGGCTCTGTCCTGGGACCTCTGTTGTTTATAATATATATAAATGATTTAGATTCAGGTTTGAGTAGCAACATTTGCAAATTTGCCGATGATACGAAAATCGGTAGGGAAATTAATTCGGAGGAGGACTCACTATCACTTCAAGTTGATCTAGATAGGGTTTTGAAATGGTCAAAGGATTGGCAGATGCAGTTTAATGCTGATAAATGTAAAGTTCTGAGGTTAGGTAATGATGATAGAGTTACAAGATACGAGCTAGATGGTGTTGTGATTGCGAAGTCAGATTGCGAAAGGGATCTGGGAGTTATGATTAGTAAGAATTTAAAACAAAAGGATCAATGCATAAATGTTCGTAATAAGGCAAATCGGACACTTGGATTTATTAATCGCAGCGTTAGTAACAAGACACCTGGTGTGGTTCTCAAGCTATATCTTGCTCTAGTTAGGCCCCATTTAGATTATGCAGTTCAGTTTTGGTCGCCATATTATAGAATGGATATAAATTCACTTGAACGTGTCCAGCGTAGGATGACTAAGTTAATTCCCCAAATTAGAAATCTTTCATATGAAGAAAGATTAACAAAGCTTAAGTTGCATTCACTGGAAAGGCGAAGAGTTAGGGGTGACATGATAGAGGTTTACAAGTGGATGAATGGACATAACCGGGGGGATATTAATAGGGTATTAAAAGTATCAACACAGGACAGAACACGAAACAATGGGTATAAATTGGATAAGTTTAGATTTAGGAAAGACTTGGGTAAATACTGGTTCAGTAACAGGGTTGTTGATTTGTGGAACCAATTGCCGCGTAACATTGTGGAGGTGGGGTCCCTCGATTGTTTCAAGCACGGGTTGGACAAGTATATGAGTGGGATTGGGTGGTTATAGAATAGGAGCTGCCTCGTATGGGCCAATAGGCCTTCTGCAGTTACCTTTGTTCTTATGTTCTTATAAATGTTCGTAATAAGGCAAATCGGACACTTGGATTTATTAATCGCAGCGTTAGTAACAAGACACCTGGTGTGGTTCTCAAGCTATATCTTGCTCTAGTTAGGCCCCATTTAGATTATGCAGTTCAGTTTTGGTCGCCATATTATAGAATGGATATAAATTCACTTGAACGTGTCCAGCGTAGGATGACTAAGTTAATTCCCCAAATTAGAAATCTTTCATATGAAGAAAGATTAACAAAGCTTAAGTTGCATTCACTGGAAAGGCGAAGAGTTAGGGGTGACATGATAGAGGTTTACAAGTGGATGAATGGACATAACCGGGGGGATATTAATAGGGTATTAAAAGTATCAACACAGGACAGAACACGAAACAATGGGTATAAATTGGATAAGTTTAGATTTAGGAAAGACTTGGGTAAATACTGGTTCAGTAACAGGGTTGTTGATTTGTGGAACCAATTGCCGCGTAACATTGTGGAGGTGGGGTCCCTCGATTGTTTCAAGCACGGGTTGGACAAGTATATGAGTGGGATTGGGTGGTTATAGAATAGGAGCTGCCTCGTATGGGCCAATAGGCCTTCTGCAGTTACCTTTGTTCTTATGTTCTTATGTTCTTAACCAACGAGTGAAAATAATATTTTAGATTTAGTGTTAACTAACAGGGGAAACACAAATTAATGACATCGAAATAGGGAGTGAGCTAGGGAACAGTGATCACAAAGTAATCAGATTTAGCATAGAATGGAATAGACCTGTAGGAGAAAATTCTGTTTAAGTGCCAGATTTTCGAAAAGCTGATTTTAATAGCCTAAGAAATTTTTTGGGTCAAATAGATTGGAAAGTCTTGGGTATGGGGTGTGGACCGGTCTTGGAGCGAGACATGAACTCAGCGATAGGTGACGTAAAAGGGGATTTCGATGTGGATTTAATATATAACTTATTTAAGAATATTCTAAACAAAGCACAGGAACGTAGTATACTATACAAATTTAATAGATCGAATACTAATGACCCAAAGTGGATAACAATAAAATTAAAGAACCTTATAGGTAAAAAGAGAGCGTGGTACAAAAGGATTAAGAATGGGGAAGTCAGTTTAGAACAAGAATTCATACAACTGGTTAGAAATGTTAAAAAAGAGATTAGGAAAGCAAAAAGAAACTATGAAGTTCGCATAGCAGAGCAAGCAAAGACAAATCCTAAAGGGTTTTTTCAGTTATATCGTACTAAGACTAGGGAAAGGATAGGTCCATTAAAAACTGAGACAGGTCAAATAACAGATAGTGATGAAGAGATGGGTAGTATTTTTAATAAAAATTTTGTATCTGTATTTACTAAAGAGGAACTTAACAATATGCCTTCAGCCGAACAAGTCTATGTGGGTGGGGATGAGGACAGGTTGACAAGTTTTAGCAGTTACCAGGGAGGATGTTCTTAAACAAATAGTGAAACTCAAACCAAACAAATCCCCAGGGGCGGATGAAGTGTTTGCCAGGGTGCTTAAAGAATGCAAAGAGGAGTTTTGTGACCCACTGTCAACCATATTTAATAAATCAATAGTCACGCAGAGTGCCAAAGTTTTGGAAAGTTGCTAATGTGATACCAGTTTTTAAGAAAGGAGATAGATCACTTGCGTCTAACTATCGACCAATTAGCCTAACGTCTATTGTGGGAAAGTTACTCGAATCTATAATAGCAAATAAAATTTGTCTTCATCTTGAAAAACATAAATTAATAATTGAGTCGACATGGTTTTATAAATGGCCGTTCATGTTTAACAAATTTGTTATCTTTTTATTCTAGCATTGTTGAGGCAGTTGATAGTGGTAAGGATTGTGATGTTGTGTACCTTGACTTTAGCAAAGCTTTTGATACAGTGCCACATGAAAGACTGATTAAAAAGATAGAGTCTCATGGTATTGGGGGTGATATATTGAGCTGGATTAGGGCATAGCTATACCAAAGGAAACAGAGAGTTAGTATAAATGGAGTCAAGTCAGAGTGGGAAAATGTTGTAAGTGGAGTTCCTCAAGGCTCTGTCCTGGGACCTCTGTTGTTTATAATATATATAAATGATTTAGATTCAGGTTTGAGTAGCAACATTTGTAAATTTGCCGATGATACGAAAATCGGTAGGGAAATTAATTCGAAGGAGGACTCACTATCACTTCAAGTTGATCTAGATAGGGTTTTGAAATGGTCGACGGATTGGCAGATGCAGTTTAATGCTGATAAATGTAAAGTTCTGAGGTTAGGTAATGATGATAGGGTTACAAGATACGAGCTAGGTGGTGTTGAGATTGCGAAGTCGAATTGCGAAAGGGATCTGGGAGTTATGATTAGTAAGAATTTGAAACAAAAGGATCAATGCATAAATGTTCGTAATAAGGCAAATCGGACACTTGGATTTATTAATCGCAGCGTTAGTTACAAGACACCTGGTGTGGTTCTCAATCTATATGTTGCTCTAGTTAGGCGCCATTTAGATTATGCAGTTCAGTTTTGGTCGCCATATTATAGAATGGATATAAATTCACTTGAACGTGTCCAGCGTAGGATGACTAAGTAAATTCCCCAAATTAGAAATCTTTCATATGAAGAAAGATTAACAAAGCTTAAGTTGCATTCACTGGAAAGGCGAAGAGTTAGGGGTGACATGATAGAGGTTTATAAGTGGGTGAATGGACATAACATAAGAACATAAGAACATAAGAACAAAGGTAACTGCAGAAGGCCTATTGGCCCATACGAGGCAGCTCCTATTCTATAACCACCTAATCCCACTCATATACTTGTCCAACCCGTGCTTGAAACAATCGAGGGACCCCACCTCCACAATGTTACGCGGCAATTGGTTCCACAAATCAACAACCCTGTTACTGAACCAGTATTTACCCAAGTCTTTCCTAAATCTAAACTTATCCAATTTATATCCATTGTTTCGTGTTCTGTCCTGTGTTGATACTTTTAATACCCTATTAATATCCCCCCGGTTATGTCCATTCATTAACTTGTAAACCTCTATCATGTCACCCCTAACTCTTCGCCTTTCCAGTGAATGCAACTTAAGCTTTGTTAATCTTTCTTCATATGAAAGATTTCTAATTTGGGGAATTAACTTAGTCATCCTACGCTGGACACGTTCAAGTGAATTTATATCCATTCTATAATATGGCGACCAAAACTGAACTGCATAATCTAAATGGGGCCTAACTAGAGCAAGATATAGCTTGAGAACCACACCAGGTGTCTTGTTACTAACGCTGCGATTAATAAATCCAAGTGTCCGATTTGCCTTATTACGAACATTTATGCATTGATCCTTTTGTTTTAAATTCTTACTAATCATAACTCCCAGATCCCTTTCGCAATCCGACTTCGCAATCACAACACCATCTAGCTCGTATCTTGTAACTCTATCATCATTACCTAACCTCAGAACTTTACATTTATCAGCATTAAACTGCATCTGCCAATCCTTTGACCATTTCAAAACCCTATCTAGATCAACTTGAAGTGATAGTGAGTCCTCCTCCGAATTAATTTCCCTACCGATTTTCGTATCATCGGCAAATTTGCAAATGTTGCTACTCAAACCTGAATCTAAATCATTTATATATATTATAAACAACAGAGGTCCCAGGACAGAGCCTTGAGGCACTCCACTTACAACATTTTCCCACTCTGACTTGATTCCATTTATACTAACTCTCTGTTTCCTTTGGTATAGCCATGCCCTAATCCAGCTTAATATAGCACCCCCAATACCATGAGACTCTATTTTTTTAATCAGTCTTTCATGTGGCACTGTATCAAAAGCTTTGCTAAAGTCAAGGTATACAACATCGCAATCCTTACCACTATCAACTGCCTCAACAATGCTAGAATAAAAAGATAACAAATTTGTTAAACATGAACGGCCATTTATAAAACCATGTTGCGACTCAATTATTAATTTATGTTTTTCAAGATGAAGACGAATTTTATTTGCTATTATAGATTCGAGTAACTTTCCCACAATAGACGTTAGGCTAATTGGTCGATAGTTAGACGCAAATGATCTATCTCCTTTCTTAAAAACTGGTATCACATTAGCAACTTTCCAAAACTCTGGCACTCTGCCTGACTCTATTGATTTATTAAATATGGTTGACAGTGGGTCACAAAGCTCCTCTTTGCATTCTGGATGACTAAGTTAATTCCCCAAATTAGAAATCTTTCATATGAAGAAAGATTAACAAAGCTTAAGTTGCATTCACTGGAAAGGCGAAGAGTTAGGGGTGACATGATAGAGGTTTACAAGTGGATGAATGGACATAACCGGGGGGATATTAATAGGGTATTAAAAGTATCAACACAGGACAGAACACGAAACAATGGATATAAATTGGATAAGTTTAGATTTAGGAAAGACTTGGGTAAATACTGGTTCAGTAACAGGGTTGTTGATTTGTGGAACCAATTGCCGCGTAACATTGTGGAGGTGGGGTCCCTCGATTGTTTCAAGCACGGGTTGGACAAGTATATGAGTGGGATTGGGTGGTTATAGAATAGGAGCTGCCTCGTATGGGCCAATAGGCCTTCTGCAGTTACCTTTGTTCTTATGTTCTTACGTTCTTAAAGAGAAGGGTCTCAAAATAACAATTCACTTAGGGTATATTACACTAACAGTAGAAGTCTAAGATACAAAATTAACGAATTAAATGCTCTTGTCTGCACAGAAAAAATAGATATTATTGCACTTACCGAAACGTGGATAAATGTAGAAAATAGAGAACTATTAGCTGAATATCAAATAAATGGATTTAAACTATTTCACACAGATAGATATATTAGACGAGGAGGTGGAGTAGCCATATATGTTAGGGACAATTTGAAATGTAGTCTCAAAGAGGGAATCAAAACTGAGCCACACTCAGAAACTATTTGGATTGAATTAAACGAAAAAGCAAATAATATTATAATAGGAGTTATATATAAGCCACCAAATTTAGACAGAATGGAAGCAAAGCATCTATGGGATGAAATATCTAGGGCATCTAGATCTAACAGTATTTATGTCATGGGTGACTTTAATTTTAGTGGAATAAACTGGTTGAACAAAACAGGGAATAATGAAGCAGAAGATTTTCTAGAATTAATTGACGATTGCTTTCTTACGCAACACATTAAGGAACCAACACGGGAAAATAATATTTTAGATTTAGTGTTAACTAACAGGGAAACACAAATTAATGACATCGAAATAGGGAGTGAGCTAGGGAACAGTGATCACAAAGTAATCAGATTTAGCATAGAATGGAATAGACCTGTAGGAGAAAATTCTGTTAAAGTGCCAGATTTTCGAAAAGCTGATTTTAATAGCCTAAGAAATTGTTTGGGTCAAATAGATTGGAAAGTCTTGGGTATGGGGTGTGGGCCGGTCTTGGAGCGAGACATGAACTCAGCGATAGGTGACGTAAAAGGGGATTTCGATGTGGATTTAATATATAACTTATTTAAGAATATTCTAAACAAAGCACAGGAACGTAGTATACCATACAAATTGAATAGAGCGAATACTAATGACCCAATGTGGATAACAAATAATTTAAAGAACCTTATAGGTAAAAAGTGAGCTTGGTACAAAAGGATTAAGAATGGGGAAGTCAGTTTAGAACAGGAATTCATACAACTGGTTAGAAATGGTAAAAAAAAGATTAGGAAAGCAAAAAGAAACTATGAAGTTCGCATAGCAGAGCAAGCAAAGTCAAATCCTAAAGGGTTTTTTCAGTTATATCGAACTAAGACTAGGGAAAGGATAGGTCCATTATAATCTGAGGCAGGTCAAATAACGGATAATGACAAGGAGATGAGTAGTATTTTTAACAAATATTTTGTATCTGTATTTACTAAAGAAGAACTTAACAATATGCCTTCAGCCGAACAAGTCTATGTGGGTGGGGATGAGGATAGGTTGACTAGCTTAGCAGTTACCAGGGAGGATGTAATTAAACAATTAGAAAAACTAAAACCAAACAAATCCCCAGGGCCGGATGAAGTGTTTGCCAGGGTGCTTAATTAAAGAATGCAAAGAGGAGCTTTCCGAGCCGCTGTCTACCATATTTAATAAATCAATAGAGTCAGGCAGAGTGCCAGATTCATGGAAGGTAGCTAATGTAGTACCAATTTTTAAGAAAGGAGATAGATCACTTGCGTCAAACTATCGGCCAATTAGCCTAACGTCTATTGTGGGAAAGTTACTTAAATCAATAATTGCAAATACAATTCGTCTCCATCTTCAAAAACATCAATTAATAAATGAGTCGCAACATGGTTTTACAAATGGCCGTTCATGTTTAACAAATTTGCTAACTTTTTATTCCAGCATAGTTGAGGCAGTTTATAGAGGTAGGGATTGTGATGTTGTGTACATTGACTTTAGCAAAGCTTTTGATACAGTGCCACATGAAAGACTAATTAAAAAAAAAGAAGCTCATGGTATTGGGGTGCTATATTAAATTTGATTAGGGCATGGCTATTCCAAAGGAAACAGAGTTAGTATAAATCGGGTTAAGTCAGAGTGGGATAATGTTGTTAGTGGAGTACCTCAGGGCTCTGTCCTGGGACCTCTGTTGTTTATAATATATATATATGATTTAGATTCAGGTTTGAGTAGCAACATTTGCAAATTTGCCGATGATACGAAAATCGGTAGGGAAATTAATTCGGAGGAGGACTCACTATCACTTCAAGTTGATCTAGATAGGGTTTTGAAATGGTCAAAGGATTGACAAATGCAGTTTAATGCTAATAAATGTAAAGTTGAAGAAGCCATAAACAGTATGCCTATGCACTCTGCACCAGGCCCGGATTCTTGGAACTCCATATTCATCAAGAACTGTAAAAAACCACTATCGCAGGCCCTCCACATTCTGTGGAGACAAAGCCTAGATACTGGCGTTATTCCTGATATACTAAAAACAGCATAGATAGCACCACTTCATAAAGGAGGAAATAAGGCAGAGGCAAAAAATTACAGACCGATAGCACTAACATCGCACATTATAAATTTTTTTGAGAGAGTGCTAAGAAGTAAGATCACAAAATACATGGAATCACAGCATCTCCATAACCCCGGACAACACGATTTCAGAACAGGGAGCTCTTGCCTGTCGCAGTTGCTGGACCACTATGATATGGCATTAGATGCTATGGAAGACAAACAAAACGCTGATGTAATTTACACAGATTTCGCATAAGCTTTTGATAAATGTGATCATGGCGTTATTGCACATAAAATGCGTTCAAAAGGAATTACCGGAAAAATAGGCAGATGGATCTACAATTTCCTGACCAACAGAACCCAATGTGTAATAGTCAACAAAATAAAATCCAGCCCATCAACCGTGAAGAGCTCAGTCCCCCAAGGTACTGCTCCAGTACTTTTTCTCATCCTCATATCGGACATAGACAAGAACACAACCTATAGCACTGTATCATCCTTTGCAGATGACACTAGGATCTTCATGAGAGTAAGCAACATAGAGGACACGGCAAACCTCCAGTCAGATGTAGATCAGGTCTTTCTATGGGCTACAGCAAATAATATGGTGTTTAACGAAGATAAGTTCCAGCTCATGTGCTATGGAAAAAATGAAAATATAAAAGCGGAAACCACGTACAAAACTCAGGCAAATCATGACAGAACGAAAAGGCAATGTAAAGGATCTGGGTGTACTCATGTCGGAAGACCTTACCTTTAAAGAACACAATAAAGTAGCCGTCACAACTGCAAGAAAAATGACAGGTTGGATAACAAGAACTTTTCACACTAGAGATGCTCTACCGATGTGTTACAGCCCTATTGGGTCGCAACCGGGTTCTTCTCTGATGTTATTAGAGATTGGGTATCCAGCCCCAAGTTAGTAGTGGCTTTCAAATGGTGTGTTCCGTAACGCAAGTTAAATTAAAGGGGAAGGGATACAAATGCACTGCTTTATATATATATTTCTACCACCACCATAAATAAATATATCACAGTCACACACGGGGGCTATAACTACACTTATGTACAGTAACTTGTCTTCCTCTGAAGACTCAGGATGTTCCACAGTGCTCACGATGAATAGCCCTGGTTCTCTTTTTTGTGGCCCACGATGAATCCTATGATTCTCTCGGCGAATCTACCCTGGCCACAGGCCAGCCAAATCACAGTCCCACTGGGTGCTCCGTCGTGGAGGCCTTCAACCACAATCCAGCCTGTAGCTGGCAGGTTCCGATCAGCTCCACAGTGTAGGCCACTCCACGACTGATACTAGGGTTGCGATCCCTAGGCAGGAGCCTTGTGTGATCCCGCTGATCACTCTCCTCTCTATAGCACCACAGTGGCTAGTCTCAACCACCAGCCAGCCCCGGGTACGATGATTCCTCGACTCTGCCACGTCACAGGCAGGCTAACACTCTCAGCAGTGTTCGTCCGGGGGTGACTCACAGCTTCTTCAACAAACACGTGGAGAGACTTTGGCTGCATTGGGTAGACTGCCCCATCGCCCAATACAGCAGTCCCAGGTCGACTCTGTAATCAGACACGTCATTAATACTGGGACTAGGGAACCTCACTTACAGGCTTAGACACAAACGTCCACCTCTCTGCTCCATAGATGGCGTTGCTGTCTAAGCGCCACCTCACCAGAGGTCAACAGCGGCATGTTACGAGCTGATTAAGACGGGAATCCAGCCCCTGTGGCCGGTATATCCCGTCCTCACTAGATGGCGTCGTCCATTTGGAGGGGGTTTCGGGAGCGGACTTACAGATGGCGTTGTCGTCACTGCTCCGTGCTACGACGCTGGACTCGGGTCCGTAACACGATGATGACACTGTTCAAAACGCTTGTGCTCTTTAGAGTGGAGTACTGCTGCACAATGACAGCCCCTTTCAAAGCTGGAGAAATTGCCGACCTGGAGAGCGTGCAGAGAACCTATACTGCTAGAATTCACTCAGTAAAACACCTATACTATTGGGACCGACTAAAGAGCCTAAATCTGTACTCCCTTGAGTGCAGGCGGGAGAGATATATAATAATTTACACGTGGAAAATGTTAAAGGGGCTGGTCCCAAACCTGCACACAGAAATAACATCACATGAGACCAGAAGACATGGCAGGATGTGCAGAATACCCCCGTTGAAAAGCGGAGGTACAACAGGTACTCTGAGAGAGAACTCTATCAACATCAGAGGCCCGAGACTGTTCAACACGCTTCCGCTACACATAAGGGGCATAACTGGCCGACCCCTCACAGTGTTCAAGAGAGAATTGGATAAGCACCTCCAAAGGATACCTGATCAACCAGGCTGTGACTCATACGTCAGGCTGCGAGCAGCCGCGTCCAACAGCCTGGTTGATCAGTCCAGCAACCAGGAAGCCTGGTCGACGACCGGGCAGCGGGGACGCTAAGCCCCGGAAGCACCTCAAGGTAACCTCAAGGTATAATGATTTGTATGGATATGGGACAGAAAATTTCGATCAGGATCAATATCAGTAAGCATATAGATAAAATAATGTCACGATACAATAAGATAAGCAATTACAGGAACAGTTAAATACTAAATCTTCTGTAAAATAGAAAGTAATTAAAGCAAAACATAACAATACAATAAGAGCTTACAAAGTATTAAGTCTACTAAAATTAGAGAATAATTATTGCAAAACACAACAATAAATGCAAGTAAACAAAAGAATTGAAACAATTAGAGGTAGAATAAAGGTCACTAGATAGCTATGGAGGATACACAAGTTTGGTGGAGAGAACAAAAAAATCAGTAGAGACTGTCAAGATGAATATATAAAAAATTTGACAAGTGATAATTGTAAAGTAAAATAATCTTAAAGATAATAAATTTTATTTAGCTTAGTTATTAACCTATAATTAGTATGAACTTAATTAAGAGAACAAAATGAGATCAATAATTGATTTCAATAAATGACATAAATCAATACAATTAAATTTAAAATTTAAAAAGAATAGGGTAAGATTAGATTTAAGAGTAAGATTTTACAATGATACTGAGGTAGATGCTTGCATAAGTGCATGGAGACTTTACGGATTATTTAGGAAATTATATCAATAAGAGAACATTAGGTAAATGGTAAGGCAGAGACAACACCTTGGACAAAGTTAGATTAAGTTAGTTTAGGCTCAGGCTCTGGAAGAGTTATTTTAAGTACTGGCATTGGTCGGGTTCAGGTTTCAGATATACCACAATCTCTAAAGAAGGCCAGTAGTTGTTGGTCACACTTTGTTTCATATCTTTTTCCTGCACTTTCCTTTTTTGCAATAATCGTTCCATTCCTAGTGTAGCACTGCTTGATAAGACCAGGGTTTAGATTGCGAATTTGACGCAGCCTGAAGAGGAGGGATCCACGCTGCTTTGTAAGACACTCATTTATATAGAGGTTGGTTTTATGCTTAGCAGCTGATTGTATGAGGTCAAACTTAACAGAGGGATTTGCAAGTTTGATGAGCATTCTCCTACTGCTACGGGAACTGTTTTTATATATCCTGATAGCTGATTTGATATCAACATTGACTTTGATCTTTTAATTAATTAGGGTGTGGGCTATGTTACAACAATTCTCACCTTGTTGTTCATCAGGTAGATCAGTAGAGCTAATTATCAGGGAGTCATGAAGTTGTTGCTCTTGGTCATCTTCGGAAGCCGCCTGGTGAATCTGAAGGAGATTGATCTGTTTTTCCAGCTTTTGAAGGAGGTCACTTTGAGCTGAGAGGGTTTCCTCGGCCTGAATCTTATGTATTTGATCCATTGCATCATTTGCAACAGTTTGTAAGCAGAGAATTTCTTGGTTGTTGTTCGTCGACGATTCAAGGAGCCGGTCTATGGTTTGTTGTTGTCGGGTGACTGTGGCTTGGAGGGCCGAAATAGCTTCAGATTGCATTATCACAAGGTTGTGCAGTTTCTGCAGCCATGGGTTACTTCTGAGAGGTTTGAAGTTTAGACAGGGAGCCATAGATTGAATGAGTTCTAGAGCTTGAGTTTCGAGTTGAGTTGAAGGGGGGGAGTGAGGAGGGGGAGCGGATGCTGTGTTTACCAACATCGGCGAGGATTGCAGCGTTGCCAGTGTTCCATTCAGATCTCTAGGAGTAACGGATGCAGAGCGAGAGGCACCCCTACCTTGCTTGTTGCTATGTTTGGGCATGTTTTGTATTGTAATATTGTATTGTAAATACTATATCTTTCATAGACAACTGGGAACACTTCTATGGAAGAAATGAAATCTGTGCTCGTGATGAGGTGCATCTACTGAGGGCTGGGGTTGTTGCTGTTGCGAACTCGTTGGAACCAGTGGTTAGAGGCATTTGTTTGGGTTTAAACTGTTAGTAGATAGTGGTATGGGAATTGATAGGGAGGAAGGAGGTAATAAAAATTTGTGTTTGTTGGAGAAACAAATTGGCAAAATGATCAGGTAAAGAGAAGGGCCTCAAAATAATTATTCACTTAGAGTATATTACACTAACAGTAAAAGTCAAAGAAACAAAATAAACGAGTTAAATGCTCTTGTCTGAAGGAATCAAAACTGAGCCACATACAGAAACTATTTGGATAGAATTAAACGAAAGAGCAAATAATCTTATAATAGGAGTTATATACAGGCCACCAAACTTAAACAGGATGGAAGCAAAGCATCTATGGGATGAAATATCTAGAGCATCTAGGTCTAGCAGTATTTGTGTCATGGGTGACTTTAATTTCAGTGGAATAAATTGGTCTAACAGAACAGAGAAAATTGAAGCAGAAGAATTTCTAGAATTATTTGACGATTGCTTTCTTAGCCAACACATTAAGGAACCAACGCGGGAAAATAATACTTTAGATTTAGTGTTAACTAACAGGGAAACACAAATTAATGACATCGAAATAGCAAATGAATTTAACAGCTTTTTTTCATCGGTTGGTGCTAACCTTGCCTGTAAAATCCCACAGACTCAGACACATATCAACACATATCTCTCAGGCAGCTATCCAAACTCTCTTCTCTCACCAGTCAGCCCGACAGATGTTGTGTCCATCATACACTCACTAAAAACCAAAGCTGGGAACATCCGTGAAATCCCATCCATTGTATACAAGAGTGCCTCCCAAGCCGGTCGAGCCGAGCCGGTCGGCCGAGCGGACAGCATGCTGGACTTGTGATCCTGTGGTCCTGGGTTCGATCCCAGGTGCCGGCGAGAAACAATGGGCAGAGTTTCTTTCACCCTATGCTCCTGTTACCTAGCAGTAAAATAGGTACCTGGGTGTTAGTCAGCTGTCACGGGCTGCTTCCTGGGGGTGGAGGCCTGGTCGAGGACCGGGCCGCGGGGACACTAAAAGCCCCGAAATCCTCTCAAGATAACCTGAAGAAGCCCTTGCGCCACCTGCTGTTCAACAAATCCCTTGAGTGTCATACCTTCCCTGATATTCTTAAAAGCAAGAGTAACGCCAGTTCATAAAGGAGGTAATCCGGCAGACATAAACAACTATAGACCAATATCAAACCTACCCATACTATAAAAAATATATGAAAAAATTATCTACAAACAGCTCTACACCTATCTCGTAAAACTCGACATTCTTAGCACCTGTCAGTTTGGCTTTCGCTCCCAAAAGAGTACCAACAATGCAATTATTAGTCTCCTTGATATAATTTACTCAGCCCTTGACAAAAATAAGTTTCCAATTGGACTCTTCATTGACCTGAGAAAGGCCTTTGATACTGTTAATCACAATTACCTCTTATATAAACTCCATCATTATGGAATCCAAGGCCATGCACTGGGCTATATCCAATCCTATCTTAGTGATAGACACCAATGTGTAACCATCAATAATATAACCTCTCCCACTCTACCAATAACCGTTGGAGTGCCACAGGGCAGCATCTTGGGCTCTCGCCTATTTCTTATATACATCAATGATCTGCCTAATGTCTCTAACATTCTGAAACCTATTTTGTTTCCTGATGATACTACCCTCATCTATTCCAACCCCAACCCACATACACTAAATGATGTTGTTAATAATGAACTAAAAAAAGTCCACTTATGGATGTCAACCAATAAACTAACACTCAACATAAAAAAGACCTACTACATATTATTTGGAAGCAAATCTACAAATGCAATTCAGCTTCAGATAGATAATGTAAATATTATCCTCTTTTATTATACTTGCTGAAACGTGGTTAATTAAAAGAGGATACTACACAAATCTTTAACATGCCTAACTACTCAGCAATTCACAACTGTCGTCAAATTCAGAGAGGTGGTGGTACTGCTCTTTACTACCACCAAGAACTAACATGCTTAAAAGTAATAACACTAGAGACTTCTGTGGGGAGTATATCTTCGCCAGTTTCAGAGTCAAGGGTGCTGAGTCTGTCCTGTCTGTGGGTGCAGTCTATAGAATTCCTAACACTGATGTGTCCGAATTCAACTCAAACCTTAGAAATCTAATACTAGATAACAGACTGAACAAAAACCATCTTATTATCGCAGGGGACTTTAATATTGACCTCTGCCAGCCTGAACACCCTACTGCTGTTAGCTTCCTCAACTCTATGAATTCCTGCTTCCTCATACCCTTAATCACTCGACCTACTAGAATCACTGATTGTACTGCCACGACTCTAGATCACATCTGGACCAACATAACCTCTCCGCTTACTTCACGTATAATCACCAATAGCACTACAGACCATTACCCCACATTTCTCTTAACTAACATTAAGAAACCACCTCTAGAGACAAGGGAGTTAAGCTTTAGGCTACAAAGGAAACTGCTATAGGCAACTTTATAACTGCTGCTGCTAATGTCAACTGGGAGTCCGAGTTAGGTAACATAGGGAATACCAACCTAGCAGTGCAATCTTTTCTTCAAAAAACTCTTAGCCTTTATAACACCCACTGTCTTATGCAAACGAAACAAGTCACAACCAAAAGGCTAAACAATCCTTGGCTAACAAAGGGAATACTTAAATCCATTAATAAAAAAGATGACCTCGAGAAGAAGTATAGGTTAGGAACCGTCTCCAAAGAATTCTCAAAGAATTACTCGTTATTGCTATCTAAAATAATTAGACAAGTCAAAACTAAATACTACGAAGATAAATTTACCCAAATAAAAAACAACATTAAAAAACTTGGAGCACAATTTCACAAATATTGGGATCAAAGAAGATTTTAAATAACAAACCAACACTCCTATTCAATAACGATGGTCAGCTTTCAGCCTCTGATTCTGCTATTGAGTTCAATAGGTTCTTCTCTTCCAATGTGTCATCCCTTGCAAATGACATTCCATCTTCCAGTACTGATGTTAAGGACTATCTTACGGGTAACTGTCCACAGTCTCTGTACCTAAAACCTACAAATTCCACTGACGTTAATGAGATAATCCTTTCCCTTAAAACCAAGTGTAGTGCCCTTGAGAAGATACCAACTTTAATTTATAAAAAGCCTCCAGATCTTTAGCCCCTGCTATTGCATTGCTCTTCAACAAGTCACTTGAACTCCAAACCTTTCCAGATATTCTAAAAAAAAAAGCGAGAGTAACCCCTGTCCACAAATGTGGTGATCTCACAGATGTTAACAAATACAGACCTATATCAATCCTGCCTAACTTGTCAAAAATATTTGAAAAACTAATCTACAAGCAGCTTTACTCTTATCTAGCCAAACACAATATACTTAGCTCTTGTCAATATGGCTTCAGACCCAAAAAAAAGCACTAACGATGCACTTATTAGTATGATTAACTTGATTCATGGAGCTCTTGATAAAAATGAGTTCCCTGTTGGGTTCTTTGTGGACCTGCGTAAGGCTTTTGACACTACCAATTTTTAAGAAAGGAGATAGATCACTTGCGTCAAACTATCGGCCAATCAGCCTAACGTCTATTGTGGGAAAGTTACTTGAATCGATAATTGCAAACACAATTCGTCTTCATCTTGTAAAACATAAATTAATAAATGAGTTGCAACATGGTTTTACAAATGGCCGTTCATGTTTAACAAATTTGCTATCTTTTTATTCCAGCATAGTTGAGGCAGTTGATAGTGGTAAAAATTGTGATGTTGTGTACCTTGACTTTAGCAACGCTTTTGATACAGAGCCACAGTAGCCACTGATTAAAAGAATAGAGGTTCATGGTATTGGGGGTGCTATATTGAGTTGGATTAGGGCATGACTATTCCAAAGGAAACAGAGAGTTAGTATAAATGGGGATAAATCAGAGTGGGATAATGTTGTTAGTGGAGTGCCTCAAGGCTCTGTCCTGGGACCTCTGTTGTTTATAATATATATAAATGATTTAGATTCAGGTTTGAGTAGCAACATTTGGAAATTTGCCGATGATACAAAAATCGGTAGGAAAATTAACACAGAAGAAGACTCCCTATCACTTCAAGTTGATCTAAATAGGGTTTTGAAATAGTCTAAAGATTGGCAGATGCAGTTTAATGCTGATAAATGTAAAGTTCTGAGGCTAGGTAATGATGATAGAGTTACAAGATATGTGCTAGATGGTGTTGAGATTGATTTATTAAATATGGTTGACAGTGGGTCACAAAGCTCCTCTTTGCATTCTTTAAGCACCCTAGCAAACACTTCATCCGGCCCTGGGGATTTGTTTGGTTTTAGTTTTTCTAATTGTTTAATTACATCCTCCCTGGTAACTGCTAAACTAGTCAACCTGTCCTCATCCCCACCCACATAGACTTGTTCGGCTGAAGGCATATTGTTAAGTTCTTCTTTAGTAAATACAGATATAAAATATTTGTTAAAAATACTACTCATCTCCTTGTCATTATCCGTTATTTGACCTGTCTCAGATTTTAATGGACCTATCCTTTCCCTAGTCTTAGTTCGATATAACTGAAAAAACCCTTTAGGATTTGACTTTGCTTGCTCTGCTATGCGAACTTTATATTTTCTTTTTGCTTTCCTAATCTCCTTTTTAACATTTCTAACCAGTTGTATGAATTCCTGTTCTAACCTGACTTCCCCATTATTAATCCTTTTGTACCAAGCTCTCTTTTTACCTATAAGGTCTTTTTTACCTATAAGGTTCTTTAAATTATTTGTTATCCACTTTGGGTCATTAGTATTCGACCTATTCAATTTGTATGGTATACTACGTTCCTGTGCTTTGTTTAGAATATTCTTAAATAAGTTATATATTAAATCCACATCGAAATTCCCTTTTACGTCACCTATCGCTGGGTTCATGTCTCGCTCTAAGACCGGCCCACACCCCATACCCAAGAGTTTCCAATCTATTTGACCCAAAAAAATTCTTAGGCTATTAAAATCAGCTTTTCGAAAATCTGGCACTTTAACAGAATTTTCTCCTACAGGTCTATTCCATTCTATGCTAAATCTGATTACTTTGTGATCACTGTTCCCTAGCTCACTCCCTATTTCGATGTCATTAATTTGTGTTTCCCTGTTAGTTAACACTAAATCTAAAATATTATTTTCCCGCGTTGGTTCCTTAATGTGTTGCGTAAGAAAGCAATCGTCAATTAATTCTAGAAAATTTTCTGCTTCACTATTCCCTGTTTTGTTCACCCAGTTTATTCCACTAAAATTAAAGTCACCCATAACATAAATACTGTTAGATCTAGATGCTCTAGATATTTCATCCCATAGATGCTTTGCTTCCATTCTGTCTAAATTTGGTGGCCTATATATAACTCCTATTATAATATTATTTGCTTTTTCGTTTAATTCTATCCAAATAGTTTGTGTGTGGCTCAGTTTTGATTCCCTCTTTGAGACTACATTTCAAATTGTCCCTAACATATATGGCTACTCCCCCTCCTCGTCTAATATATCTATCTGTGTGAAATAGTTTAAATCCATTTATCATGCAATGCCTAAAGCCACTATTACCCAAAGGGTTTCAGGCAGGAAAAACACTAAAGACTAAAACTTAATACTAACTGAGATTAAAGTATAAATTGTGTTGAGAAAATATAAAAATGAAAAAGGGGGGAGCATGGCAGAAAAAATAGCATATATACAATTTGGTCGACAAACAACATTGTTTAAAATAGCATACATGGGTTGACATTTAGGGGTAAGGTAGGTTACAGGGAGTTAATTAGGTAGTGCTTAGTTTTTTATCTTAAACTGGTTGGGAGAGGTACAGTCTTTAACATGATTGGGAACGTCAATCCACATGGGACACTGGGATTTATTAATCGAAGCGTTAGTAACAAGACACCTGGTGTTGTTCTTCAGCTATATCTTGCTCTGGTTAGGCCCCACTTAGATTATGCACTTCAGTTTTGGTCACGGTACTATTCAATGGATATAAATTCACTTGAACGCGTCCAGCGTATTATGACTAAGTTAATTCCCCGAATTAGAAATCTTTCATATGAATACAAATTAACAAACCTTAAATTGCATTCACTGGAAAGGCGAAGAGTTAGTGGTGACATGATAGAGGTTTACAAGTGGATGAATGGATAATAACGAAGGGGGATATTAATAGGGTATTATAAGTATCAATACAAGACAAAACACGAAACAATGGGTATAAATTGGATTAGTTTAGATTTAGGAAAGACTTGGTAAATTCAGGTCCGGTAACAGGGTTGTTGATTTGTGGAACCAATTACTACGTAGCGTGGTGGAGGTGGGGTCCCTCGATTGTTTCAAACGTGGGTTGGACATGTATATGAGTGGAATTGGGTGGTTATAGATAGGAGCTGCCTCGTATGGGCCAATAGACTTTCTGCAGCTACCTTTGTTCATATGTTTTTAATTTGTTTTCCCCCACAAACACATATTTTTATAACATTTTCTCCGTATCAATTCCTATAAAACTATCTACTAACAGTTTAAACCTAAACAAACCCCTCCAACAACAGGTTCCAACGAGTTGGCAACAGCATCAACCGCTCTATTTTCAATCGACTTGAGAATGGTCCAGGACGGACCGAAACGTCGTCGTCGCTTCACTTTTTAGTGTGTCGTTTGGTCAACCCTTTCATTTATTTTACCTCTCTTCTTTTTTTTCCTCTTATTTTTACCTTTCCTTTTATTCTTACCTTTCTTCTTTTCTTCCTCTTATTTTTACCTTTCCTCTTAATCTTACCTTTCTTCTATTCTTCCTCTTTTTTTACCTTTCCTCTTATTCTTACCTTCCTCTTATTCTTACAATCCCATTCCTACCTTTCATTTTATTATTACCTTTCATCCTGTTATTACTTCTCATCCTATTATCACCTTTCACCTTCTTCTTACCTGTTTTCTCTTGCCTACTCCTCTTACCTCTCACCTCACCTGACTCATATATATGTCAGCGCCTACTTCTCTTCCCAGTACTGTGTAGCAGTACACAGTTACAGTCACTCCCTCAGTTACTCTTTTAGTACAGTGTAACCATGTCTCCCCAGGATATGACTTTCCTAACCATCCTTCTTGAATTATTAACGTCAGAAGGACACAGTGATATAGTAGCAAGAGCAAGGAAAATTGCTGAAGACGACCCAACCCTAAACGAAGCACCGTGGCAACTTGTAACCGAAGAAACGTCCAAAGAAACTAAACTAGAAGTAAACCAGAACTCAAGAGCAGCATCCAAACCAATGCCAAGGACCATATTCAAGACCAAAAGACCAGTGGATGGTCCCACTTATGCTTTCATTTCCGCACTGGAAAAGAATAATCCAGGATCAGATCTTAGAGCCAAGCCCGACATTAGAGGTAGATATAACATATCCACAGCTAATCCGGATATATTCACAAACCTCAGGAACACAGAACACCTAGTGGAACTGAAACCAGAAGAAAAAATCACCAAAATGATAGTTCAAAATTTCCCGGTCGAAGTTCATGCAAACAGACTCCTAGAATGCCCAAATGTCACAACGGCGGAAAGATGCAAGCACAACAATATCGAAACAAGACAGGTTCTTGTAACAATAAAAGGACCTCGCATCAACACTCTGAGTGTTGGTATCTGTGGGGAAATTCCAGGCAGCTAATCTCTCTTTTTCAAATTGACTTTAATAAAATAAAGTTATGTCTTATTTATTTTCCTTAGTAAGTAAGAATTAATTGAGTGGACTGTATATACTTGTAAACTGCCTGAAATCTTCTTACACACTATTGGGAGGGACAATTGGTAGCCTAAACCACTTTGTTATGGCTCCTTCTTAAACTACCAATTGTTTACCTTTTATAATTATGATATACCACATATGGTGGTCTAATCTACTAGTAAATTACTAATTATGACTACTAAGAGTATTAAATTTGGCTTAGCTGTGCTAGTAGTGTGGGCCTGGTAAGGAGTATAGGTTATCCTCCAGATTGGGTGTGGCCCTGTGCCTCCTGGTGCCACGTAATGGCGGCTTGTGGGAATGACAAAGCTTGGCAAACAATAGTAATGTGTATGAACCAACTGTCTGCACAGCTTGCTGCTCCTCTCACAATTTACCTGTATGGGATGCAAGGAATTAATCAAAGTTCCCGAAACATATCAATTACAGGTATGGCATGAACTGTGAGGGCTGTAAAATGGGGTACACGTACATGTGGTTTGGGTTGTTCATACATTATGACCGACTTATTTTTATAAATGAATAAATGTGCACATTATAATTCAGATACAAAAAATACTTGATAAGCCAGATACAGTCGTTGTTGTGATGGTTGTTAGGCTGTGTTGCTGGTGTTGACACGTAAATGGGGTGTCTAGTTGTTTACACCAGCTCTAGAGCCAATACAGCGTGGTGGCTGCTCTGTTGTTATTATGATGCAGGAGCCTCTCCCAGAGGAGCCGACGCCCTCAACGCTGGTTCCTCACTCAAAGTAATTTTACATTAACAAGGGAACCTAGCTACAATACGGTGTTAATAATTATATTCAGTCTTATTGATTACTTTTTTGTTAACTCTAGATACTAAACTAGTCTATTAACAATGTTTCATAATGTAAATATACGATGACATCCATGACGTCACGGTGTCGATGACGTCACGGAGTCTCCCATTTTCCATCCTGAAGGGAATACAGACTAAGGGAGACTGTGTTATATGTGTGTGTGTGTTTGTGTGTGTCGGTTTCCTGACAGCATCTATGGTCAATTCAGGCTGAGACTGTACAACCCAGAACCCATGCGCTGTTACAGATGTCAGCGCTTCGGCCACCACAAAGATGGCTGCAGAGGCCCGGAACGATGTGGTGTATGTAGCGAGCTCCATAATACCGACATATGCAAGAATCTGCACAAAGAAGGCAAACAAACGAAAGCAAAATGCCCGAACTGCGGAGATACACATCACGCCTGGAACAAACGATGTCCAGAAAGGGTAAAAAGAATACTAGCTTTCGGATCAACCCAGCAACCCAAAGTAACCACTTCGAGACCCCAATCGACCAGACCCTCGGTAAAAAGACAGTGGTACACCCCTCGGCAAGTCCGAATAAATGAAGATCAGCAACAGTCTGGCGCGCCGGGTCCTTCTGGTCGGTCTGGGCAAGGACGGGGCCTCCAACAACTGGAGGGGGCAGGGGGGCGCTGCTCCACTGGGAGACAGCAACAGAATGGATCGGGGCGGCAGGGTGAATATGCCTGCCGTTGCCTCCGGGACCTCCCAGGCAGGAATGATGATCCCTGCATCATCGGGTGCCCCAGTGGCTGGATGTAGCAGAGGCGCTTCGGCCCAACCAGGAGTCTCCTCACCCACTAAGAAGAAAGTCACCACTCCAGCCAAGAAGACAAAAACGGTCGGGAAAACCAGTACTGTAAAAACCATGGACTCAATGATTCCACTATAAACGGAAAAATGGACAATCTCAAAATTATACAATGGAATATTCAAGGATTCAAAAGCAAAACAGAAACACTCAGAGCAGTGCTTCTCAAAGATAGCATTGATATTGTTCTACTCCAAGAAACACTCACCAGGACTGGCAGATTTATCAATATCCCAGGATATCAAGGATTCCACTGCCCTATGGCACAAGGTGGCACCAGAGGCATTTCAATTCTAGTAAGAAATCATATCAATGCCACGGCAATCACAGACCTGCCCAACTGTGGCGAGAACGTCGAAATTATGGGAGTTAATCTCACTATGAGGAACTCAACGCTGTCCATTTTCAATGTATACAAGAGCCAGAGAGAACATGACATGGATCTCTCAACAATCTTTGAAATAGCAGTCACTACACCTACTATCATCTCTGGTGACTTCAACGCTCATAGTGAATTACTTCTTGATTCACCAAGAACCGACGCCAACGGAAGACATATTGAACATCTTTTGGATGAAGTGCCAGAAATCAGTCTGCTTAATTCGACGGAAACAACCCACACTGGTGGGGGAAAGTTGGATCTCACGTTTGTTTCCACCAGTGTTTATGACATGATCCATTGGTCAGTGGATCATGTTCTGACCAGTGACCACTTTGCTACAAAAACAGTTATTAATATAGCACTACCTCCCAGACCTCCAGCTCCCGAGCCCGGATGGGTCTTTATCAAAGCAGATTGGACGAAGTTTCAGGAAGCTCTCGAAACTTGGCACCAAAACTACACTCCTCCTGACAACACCGAAGAAATGGAAAAAGATTTAGTAAATGCAATACATAGAGCAGCAAATCCCGCCATCCCCAAGAGGAAAACAATTGTCCATCAACACAAGGACCATTGGTATTACTGTGATAGGATCAAAGAGCTACATAACAGACTAAATCGTGCACGAAAGAATTTCAGAAGAGATAGAACCGAGGCTAATCTAGGACTTCTTAGAGCTGTCCGAGATCATGTGCACGAAGAAACAGCAAAAAGCAGAGAAGAAAAATGGCTCGAGTGGTGTGCCAAGCTAAATCAGCATACGTCCTTGGGCGACATCTGGAGGCAGATCAACAAGGCTAAAGGAAAATCGTCAACTGCTCCGCCGCACCATGTTCATCCAGAGCAAGAAGCAGAAAGCAAATCTATTTGCTTCAAGAGCCAGTTCCACTCAACTTCCTCAAGCAACTCTGACTCACCAACAAAGACTTCAAGCAGCAAGATGGAAAAAAATAGATGATGCTTTAGCCTTACCTGACACTAGACCAACCTTTCAATCTGAAAGAACTCAGAAGTGCTACAAAGAAAACCAAAAATACAGCTCCAGGCGAGGACAAAATCACTTACAACATGCTAGCCAAGCTAGGAGAAAAGGGTGAAGAAGCCTTCTTGAATCTCATCAACAGAGTATGGGTGACAAGAACCCGACCACTCTCTTGGAACAGTGCAATTATAGTTCCCATTCCAAAACCTAAAGACCCAGGAAATCCAAGACCCATCTCATTAACAAGCTGTCTGGCCAAAACTGCAGAAAGAATGGCCCTTAATCGAATTGAATGGAAAGCCAATCCACTACACCAAAATATGTTTGCTTACAGAAAAGGTGTTGGAACCACAGAATGCCTTACCTCCCTCCTGGATAAAATCAATGACAAACCTGGAATCCTTATTTTTCTAGACCTTGAAAAAGCCTTCGAGTTAGCCAGTGCTCCAGCTACACTGTGCTGCCTTGTGGATAAGAAAATCAAAGGACACGCTCTTGCTTTTGCCAAAGGAAGCCTGCTTAACCGAGAAGCTAAAGTCAAATTCCAAGGAAAAACATCGACCTCAAAGAGGCTGGAAAATGGAACTCCGCAGGGAGGAATGCTAAGCCCCTTCCTCTTCAACTGTCTCATGGAACAATTCATGAAGCTCAAGCTACCAAAAGCCAAACTTCTTAACTATGCAGACGACTTTGTGGTCATCATCAATGGCAAAGGTGCAAGGAACCATGCACAAAAATGCCTAGATATTATCAGCAAGGAAGCGGAACGCATAGCAGTGAAAATAAACAGCAATAAAACAAAAGCAATGGCCGTTAAAATGAGAACTCAAGACATCAGACTTGCAATACAAGGACAAGAAATTGAGTTGGTTACCTCTTTTCAATACCTAGGAGTCATAATAGACAACCAGTTGAAATTCACTCAAGAAATTGAATATCTTCGGCAACGCTGTAAAGCCAGAAACTCAGCTTTGCGCTCTCTGACCAGTCTTAGAGGGGGTGCATCTCTACCAGTACTCAAAATGTACTACGTTCAAGCAGTTAGGTCACTCATCGACTATGCTGCTCCTGCTCTTACATCCCTCAGTGATAACCAATGGGAGAAACTGGAAGTGTCTCAAAATGATGCTCTGCGAACAATGCTGGGAGCACCTATATGGACGCGTAGAGAGAACCTTAGAATGGAAACAAATTTACCAGCATTAGAAAACAGGATGAAACAAAGGATAGCCACCGTAATAGGAAAACTTACTAGAACAACCGCCAGACTGTCAATCAAAGACAGCATACAGAGATCCTTTCAGAAAAACCTACAGTATAGAACAAGCTCATGGATGGATAATGTGGTCAAGATTTTAGAGAAAATGGACATGAAATGGACCATTAAAAACAAAGGGGAAGATAGACCATATCAACACTTTCGACAGCCTCCTCCATGGGAAGAATCGACTCTAAAGATAATCATTGAAAGATTACCAGTTAAAAAATCAGCATGTGACCCGCAGAGGCTCAAGGAAGTAATAGAGCAACAAATGGAAACCTAGACCCACAACGACTCACATCTTCACAGACGGATCAGTTCATCAAGAAAAAGGTTCTGCTGGGGCAGCAGTTTACACTACCAACCATGAAGCTAACTGGAGCATGAATAGTGGGTGTTCAACATTGCAAACAGAATTATATGCCCTGAAGGAGGCAATAAACTATACAATTGAGAATAATTTACATGATGTCATCATTCATACAGACTCTAAATCTTCGCTCCAGGCATTGTTATCCAGTCAGCACAGAGTTAATATACAACTCCTCACAGAAATTCAACATATAGGAAAAGATGCCCATAATCGAGGGCTGTCAATCACCCTAAATTGGATACCAAATCACATTGGCATAGAGGGTAATGAAAAGGCAGACTGCCACTGCTCTACCTGTTGTACAGGTTCAAATACCTCCAAGTTTCTCACAGATAAAGGAAAAAATCAAGAAGAAAATATTCTCAACTATCAAAAGTCGCCACAGAGCCAAAGTAGCGGAAGGAAGATCCACTGCGATATGGTATGAACAAGCCACTGGTTACTCCTCTTTCAAGCCTGGCAAAAAGATATCCAGAGACATTGCAGTAGCCATACACAGACTCAGACTTGGGTACAAGTGCTGCTGGGAGGTAATGAACCCAATAGTTAAAGAGTGTCACATCTGTGAAACTGAAGCAGAGGCGCCGCTATTCCACTACTTACTGGAATGTGAAACTACTGAACCCCTGCGCATCAAACTCAACATTAATCCAACGACCGCAGCTGCATTAGATGCACATTCCACCGCGACTACAATGATTGGAAAAGCTGTTGAGGAATGGGACTCATTAGTGAGCATTCTACATCTTCATCCGCCACCAAGATAATGTTAATAAAACAAGATTAAAACCAGTGCAATAAAACAGATGCGACAAATAAGCAGGGAAAAAAGAGAAGTCCTCTCCTCCATTTTAAACTTAGACCTAAATATCACAGGAAAAAGGTTATCATGTATAACCAAACTCAATTACGGGCTCACCATAGCCCGTGCTATATGGACACTCCGTCCTGAATAGCTAAATCTTTAACAACAACAACAGTCTCTTCCCTCACAATGTTATGGTAATTGTCCAGGACGGACTATATCATCCAGTGTGAGGATTGACTATCATATTCAGTCACGGGTTTGTGCAGGGAAGAGGCCTCCTGCGATTGATCCTGGTGCTCATATTTCCGTTTTACACTTATCTGTATAAGACAATTTGTGAGTATATTACAGCGATCAACATGAAGTCTTGGGTTTCACTGAACTCTGCTCGCCTTCATCACCTCACGTCCCAGATGGAATACCTTGGTGAGGGCGTTGATGGGGTTGTGGGGCGCATTCCCTGGCGCGGTGGATTTGCCATCTTGAAGACGATGAGGAATGCCTCTCCGAGGGCTTTCAAGACAGAGCTGTCTATCATGAAAAGATTAGTTGGTGCTGGTGGAGCTCCCAAGGCCCTGGGAGTGTGCAACAACCCAAGAGCCATTGTGATGTCTTCCCGTGGTGAGATACCGCTCTCAGATGCCCTCTGGAGTAACCTACCGGACTGGTACCTGATCTGTATTGTGTTGAAGGTTGGTCAGCGCCTGCGCGAGGTCCACGAGCGGGGAGTTATACATGGTGACATTCACACCTCTAATGTCATGGTCACCCTCTCTCCTGACTTCTGTAAGCCACCTGAAGTATTCCTTATTGACTTCGGACTGTCGACCTTGAGCCCAAAGGCCCTAGCGGATGTGGGTGATACACAGATGATAAAGAAAGACTTGACCTTGGATGTGAAGCAGCTGGGGGAAATGCTATTAGACATCTTTAAAACAATGAAGATGAGACGCAGAAGTATACAGAAGTCTATAAGAAGTGTAATTGAGATGGCAAGGCCACTTGAGGGGGAGCCAGCTGCTCTTGACGATGTTCTCCAGAAGCTGAACTCTGTACTTACTGGCGACTTCCATATTAACCTCCCCGGTGCCCCTCAGCCCTGCTCTGGACGGTGCCCTGCCGCGTCTTCCTCCAGGCTTCTACTCATGCATGAAGGTCCACAAAGACATTCCCACACCTGAGTTATCTTATAATGATTTGTAAAACTGTTTTAACCTGCTTGTAATAATGTTTATGTATAATAAAAGTATTATTATTAATAAAGAGTAAACTGAGTTAAGTCATAGTGTATTACTATATTGTAAGTGGGTTAAGGAGACCTTGGGACTTGTTTATCATAAACAAAGACATTGATATTGTTTAACATAAACGAAAATATGATGGGGAATTGATTCCCCATGGTCACAACACGGTCCTACAAAGCTATACATTTATGATTCACAACAAGATTCTACAAAGCTATACATTGATGATTCACAACATGGTCCTACAAAGGTCCTTTATTATTGCACTTATCGAAAAGTGGATGACTGTTGAAAATAGATAACTATTAGCTGAATGTCAAATAAATGGATTTAAACTATCTCTCTTCATATAAAAGATTTCTAATTTGGGGAATTAACTTTGCCATCCTACGCTGGACACATTCAAGTGAATTTATATCCATTCTGCAGTACGACGACCAAAACTGAACTTCATAATCTAAATGGGGCCTAACCAGAGCAAGATATAGATGAAGAACAACTCCAGGTGTCTTGTTACTAACGTTTCGATTAATAAATCCCAGTGTCCTATTTGCCTTATTACGAACATTCATGCATTGATCCTTTTAAATTCTAACTAATCATAACTTCCAGATCCCTTTCGCAATCTCAGCACCATCCAGCTCGTATCTCGTAACTCTATCATCATTACCTAACCTCAAAACTTTACATTTATCAGCATTAAACTACATCTGGCAATCTTTCGACCATTTCAAACCCCTATTTAGATCAATTTGAAGTGATAGTGATAGTCTTCTTCCGTGTTAATTTCCCTACCGATTTTTGTATCATCGGCAAATGTTGCTACTCAAACATAAATCTAAATCATTTATATATTATATGAACAACAGAGGTCCCAGGACAGAGCCTTGAGGCACTCCACTAACAACATTATCCCACTCTGACTTAACCCAATTTGTACTAACTCTCTTTTTCTTTTGGAATAGCCATGCCCTAATCCAACTTAATATAGCATCCCCAATACCATGAGCCTCTATTATTTTAATCAGTCTTTCAAGTGGCACTGTATCAAAAGCTTTGCTAAAGTCAAGGTACACAACATCACAATCCTTACCACTATAAACTGCCTCAACTATGCTGTAATAAAAAGAGAGCAAATTTGTTAAACATGAACAGCCATTTGTAAAACCATGTTGCGACTCATTTATTAATTTATGTTTTTCAAAATAAGGACTAATTGTGTTTGCAATTATCGATTCAAGTAACTTTCCCACAATATACGTTAGGCTAATTGGCCGATAGTTTGACGCAAGTGATCTATATACTTTCCGAAAAATTGGTACCACATTAGCAACCTTCCATGACTCCGGCACTCTGCCTAACTCTATTGATTTATTAAATATGGTAGACAGTGGCTCGGAAAGCTCCTCTTTGCATTCTATAAGCACCATGGCAAACACTTCATCCGGCCCTGGGGATTTGTTTCGTTTTAGTTTTACTATTTATATTGCAATATTTTTGTATATACAGTATCTGTATTGTAAATACAATATCTGTATTGTAATATTGTATTGTAAATACAATATCTGTATTGTAATATTGTATTGTAAATACAATATCTGTATTGTAATATTGTATTGTAAATACAATATCTGTATTGTAATATTGTATTGTAAATACAATATCTGTATTGTAATATTGTATTGTAAATACAATATCTGTATTGTAATATTGTATTGTAAATACAATATTTTTCATAGACAACTGGGAACACTTCTATGGAAGAAATGAAATCTATGCTCGTGATGAGGTGCATCTATCGAGGGCTGATGTTGTTGCTGTTGCGAACTTGTTGGAACTAGTGGTTAGAGGCATTTGTTTGGGTTTAAACTGCTAGTAGATAGTGGTATGGGAATTGATAGGGAAAAAGGAGGTAATAAAAATATGTGTTTGTTGGATCAACAAATTGGCAAAATGATCAGGGAAAGAGAAGGGCCTCAAAATATTAATTCACTTAGGGTATATTACACTAACAGTAGAAATCAAAGAAACAAAATAAACGAGTTAAATGCTCTTGTCTGAAAGAATCAAAACTGACCCACATACAGAAACTATTTGGTCGATAGTTAGAAGCAAGTGATCTATCTCCTTTCTTAAAAACTGGTATCACATTATCAACTTTCCAAAACTCTGGCACTGCCTGATTCTATTGATTTATTAAATATGGTTGACAGTGGGTCACAAAGCTCCTCTTTGCATTCTTTAGGCACCCTGGCAAACACTTCATCCGGCCCTGGGGATTTGATTGGTTTGAGTTTTACTATTTGTTTAAGAACATCCTCCCTGGTAACTGCTGAACTCGTCAACCTGTCCTCGTCCCCACCCACACAGACTTGTTCGGCTGAAGGCATATTGTTAAGTTCCTCTTTAGTAAATACAGATATAAAATATTTATTAAAAATACTACTCATCTCTTCATCACTATCTGTTATTTGTCCTGTCTCAGTTTTTAATGGACCTATCCTTTCCCTGGTCTTAGTACGATATAACTGAAAAAAAAAACTTTAGGATTTTTCTTTGCTTGCCCTGCTATGCGAACTTCATAGTTTCTTTTTGCTTTCCTAATCTTTTTTTTAACATTTCTAACCAGTTGTACGAATTCCTGTTCTAAAGTGACCTCCCCATTTTTAATCCTTTTGTACCAAGCTCTCTTTTTACCTATAAGGTTCTTCAAATTCTTTGTTATCCACTTTGAGTCATTAGTATTCGATTTATTCAATTTGTATGGTATACTACGTTCCTGTGCTTTGTTTAGAATATTCTTAAATAAGTTATATATCGAATCCACATCGAAATCCCCTTTTACGTCACATATCGCTGGGTTCATGTCTCGCTTCAAGACCGGTCCACACCCCATACCCAAGACTTTCCAATCAATTTGACCCAAAAAAATTCTTTGGCTATTAAAATCAGCTTTTCGAAAATCTGGCACTTTAACAGAATTTTCTCCTACAGGTCTATTCCATTCTATGCTAAATCTGATTTCTTTGTGATCACTGTTCCCTAGCTCACTCCCTATTTCGATATAATTAATTTGTGTTTCCCTCTTAGTTAACACTAAATCTAAAATATTATTTTCCCGTGTTGGTTTCTTAATGTGTTGCGTAAGAAAGCAATCGTCAATTAATTCTAGAAAATCTTCTGCTTCACTATTCCCTGTTTTGTTCACCCAGTTTATTCCACTAAAATTAAAGTCACCCATGACATAAATACTGTTAGATCTAGATGCTCTAGATATTTCATTCCATAGATGCTTTGCTTCCATTCTGTCTAAATTTGGTGGCCTATATATAACTCCTATTATAATATTATTTGCTTTTTCGTATAATTCTATCCAAATAGTTTCTGTGTGTGGCTCAGTTTTGATTCCCTCTTTGAGACTACATTTCAAATTGTCCCTAACATATATGGCTACTCCCCCTCCTCGTCTAATATATCTATCTGTGTGAAATAGTTTAAATCCATTTATTTGATATTCAGCTAATAGTTCTCTATTTTCTACATTCATCCACGTTTCGGTAAGTGCAATAATATCTATTTTCTCTGTGCAGACAAGAGCATTTAATGCGTTAATTTTATTTCTTAGACTTCTACTGTTAGTGTAATATACCCTAAGTAAATTGTTATTTTGAGGCCCTACTCTTTCCCTGATCATTTTGCCAATTCCTTTCTCCCACAAACACATACTTTTATTATTTCCTTCCTCCAAATCAATTCCCATACCTCTATCTACTAACAGTTTAAACCCAAACAAACACCTCTAACCACTTCTTCCAACGAGTTCGCAACAGCAACAATCCCAGCTATCGATAGATGCACCCCATCACGAGCATACATTTCATTTCTTCCATAGAAGTGTTCCCAGTTGTCTATGAAAGATATTGCATTTGATTTGCAATATCTTTCCAGCCGGCAATTGACACCAATTGCCCTCGACATCCATTCATTTCCCACTCCCTTTCTTGGAAGAATGCCACGTATGATCGGGATTCCTCCCTTGCTCCTAACTAATTCAATGGCTGTCCTGAATCTCTGTATTAGTTCCTCACTCCTAACTCGTCCAACATCATTACCCCCTGCACTAATACAAATAATGGGTTTGTTCCCATTTCCTGTCATAATAGTATTCATGTTTCCAACAATATCACCAATCCAGCTCCCGGATAGCAAACCCTTAACCTGTTCCCCCTATCTCTGGCACAAAACGTTCTGTCTAAATACCTCACCTGGGAATCTCCCACAACCAAAATTCGCTTCGATTCTCCCTTTTCCTTTCCACTTGGATCGATGGTATAATCCTGAACCTAGAACAGAAACCACAATACCTCCAATAAAATTATATTACAAATCAATCATGCATAGTGAACATATAAAAGAGGAAAGAATAATGAAAGAAATAATCCGTAAAAGAGTAAAAAGCATTACTCCTAACCAAAACATAGACCTGATCATATTCTACAAAACAAAGAACACTTCCGAACTCCTTATCAAAAACAGCCCGAAGCCGATGGAGAACACTCTAAAGCAGTCAAGCGTTGTATACATGTACACTTGCCCTAACGAAGGATGTAACCTTCAATAAGAACTAACCTTCAATAAGAACCTGTAACCTTCAATAAGAACAAATGCACTGGACTGTATGCACTGGACACAAATGCATGCACTGGACTATATCCAATCCTATCTTAGTGATAGACACCAATGTGTAACCATCAATAATATAACCTCTCCCACTCCCACTCACTTGAACGTGTCCAACGTAGCATGAATAAGTTAATTCCCCAAATTAGAAATCTTTCATATGAAGAAAGATCAACAAAGCTTAAGTTGCATTCACTAGAAAGGCGAAGAGTTAGGGGTGACATGATAGATGTTTACAAGTGGATGAATGGACATAACAGGGGGGATATTAATAGGGTATTAAAAATATCAACACAAGACAGAACACGAAACAATGGGTATAAATTGGATTAGTTTAGATTTAGGAAAGACTTGGGTAAATACTGATTCAGTAACAGGTTTGTTGATTTGTGGAACCAATTGCTGCGTAACGTGGTGGAGGTGGGGTCCCTCGATTGTTTCAAGCGCGGGTTGGACAGGTATATGAGTGGGATTGGGTGATTATAGATAGGAGCTGCCTCGTATGGGCCAATAGGCCTTCTGCATTTACCTTTGTTCTTGTTCTTATGTTAAATAACCGCTGGAGTGCCACAGGGCAGCATCTTGGGACCTCTCCTATTTCTTATATACATCAGTGATCTGCTTAAAGTCTCTAACATTCTGAAACCTATTTTGTTTGCTGATTATACTACCCTCATCTACTCTAACCCCAACCCACATACAGTAAATGATGCTGCTAATAATTAACTAAAAAAAAGTCCACTTATGGATGTCAACCAATAAACTAACACTTAACATACAAAAGACCTACTACATCTTATTTGGAAGCAAATGTACAAATTATATTCAGCTTCAGATAGATAATGTAAACATTATTCTCTTTTATTATACTTACTGAAACATGGTTAAAAGAGGATCCTACACAACTCTTTAACATGCCTAACTACTCAGCAATTCACAACTGTCGTCAAATTCAGAAAGGTGGTGGTACTGGTCTTTACTACCACCAAGAACTAACATGCTTAAAAGTAATTAGCACTAGAGAGTGCTGTGGGGAGTATATCTTCACCATTTTCAGAGTCAAGGGTGCGGAGTTTGTCCTATCTGTGGGTGCAGTCTATAAAATTCCTAACACTGATGTGTCCGAATTCAACTCAAAACATCGAAATCTAATACTAGATAACAGACTGAACAAAAACCATCTTATTATCGCAGGGGACTTTAATTTTGATCTCTGCAAGCCTGAACACCCTACTGCTGTTAGCTTCCTCAACTGTATGAATTCCTGATTCCTCATACCCTTAATCACTAGACCTACTAGAATCACTGATAGTTCTGCCACGGCTCTTGACCACATCTGGACCAACATAACCTCTCCGCTTACTTCAGGTATAATCCTCGATAGCACTACAGACCATTACCCCACATTTCTCTTAACGAACCACCTCCAGAGACAAGGGAGTTAAGCTTTAGGCTGCACAATGAAACTGCTATAGGCAACTTTATAACTGCTGCTGCTAATGTCAACTGGGAGTCCGAGTTAGGTAACATAGGGGACATCAACCTAGCAGTGCAATTTTTTCTTCAAAAAACTCTCAGCCTTTATAACACCCACTGTCCTATGCTAACGAAACAAGTCACAACCAAAAGGCTAAACAATCCTTGGCTTACAAAAGGAATACTTAAATCCATTAATAAAAAACATGACCTCGAGAAGAAGTATAGATTAGGAACCGTCTCCAAAGAATTATCAAAGAATTACTCGTTATTGCTATCTAAAATAATTAGACGAGCCAAAACTTAATACTACAAAGATAAATTTACCCAAATAAAGAGCAACATTAAAAGAACTTTGAGCACAATTTCACAAATATTGGGATCAAAGAAGATTTTAAATAACACACCAACACTCCTGTCCAATAACGATGGTCAGATTTCAGCCTCTGATTTTGCTATTGAGTTCAATAGGTTCTTCTCTTCCATTGGGTCATCCCTTGCAAATGACATTCCATCTTCCAGTACTGATGTTAAGGACTATCGTACAGGTAACTGTCCACAGTCTCTGTACCTAAAGCCTAGAAATTCCACTGATGTTACTGAGATAATCCTTTCCTTTAAAACCAAGTGTAGTGCCCTTGAGGAGATACTAACTTTAATTTACAAAAAAGCCTCCAGATCATTAGTGTTACGGCCCTCTCGGGTCGCAACCAGGTTCTTTCTCTGATGTTGTTAGAGATAGGGTATCCGGCCCCAAGCTAATAGTGGCTTTCAAGGGATGTGATCTGTAACGCAAGTAAATTAAAGGGGAAGGGAAATAAAGGCAAAAACTTAATAATATAATTATTACCGTCACCATAAATAATATATAAAAGATTACACGGGGGAGGTATAAACACTAGAATGTACAACGTAGTCTTCTTCTGAAGACTCTGGACGTTCACGGTGCTCAACGATGCTAAGCTCTTGGTCCTCTTGTGGCCTCACGACGAATCCTCCGATTCTCTTGAGTCTACCCTGGCCACAGGCCAGCCAAATCACAGTTCCACTGGGGGCACCGTCGTGGAGGCCTTCAACCAAAAATCCAGCCTGTAGCTGGCAGGTTCCAATCAGCAACGCTGGTTAGGCCACTCCACGACCGATACTAGGGTAGTGAGCCCTAGTCAGGAGCCTCGTGTGATCCCACAGGTCACTCTCCTCACCACAACACCCCAGTGGTTAAGCGTCTCCACCAGTCAGTCCCGGGTACGACAATCCCTCAGCTACCATCTCACAGGGAGGCTAACACCTCAGTGTTCATCCGGGGGGTGACTCACAGCTGCTGCAGCAAATACTTGGAGACAAGACGGCTGCCTTGGGTAGACTGACTCAACGTTCATTACAGCAGTCCCAGGTCGACTCTGTAATCAGACACGTCATCAGTACTAGGGACACTCTAGGGTACGTCACTTACTGGCTCAGACCCAAACGCCCACCTATCCACTCCATAGATGGCGTTGCTGTCTAAGCGCCACCTCACCAGAGGTCAGCAGCGGCTGTGTTATGAGCTGATCAGGACAGGAAACTAGCCCTTGTGGCTGGTATTTCCTGTCCTCACTTGATGGCGCCGTCCATTTGGAGGGGGTTTCGGGAGCTGACCCACAGATGGCGTGGTCGTCACTGCTCCATGCTTGGACGCTGGGCTCGGGTCCGTAACACCTCCCCACCAAAAGGAATTTGGTTTGGGGTTCTATAAAGAGAAACACAAACCAAATTAGTACGGGGACACAACTCCAAATGGACTCACGTACACTCAGAACTGGAATGGCGAGGCTGTCTTGTCCACAGAACTGTCCTAAGGAGAAACCCTGGCACAAAGGGAACTTGAAGATGGAAGACGATGATCTGCCTGATGTAATCTTCCACACCTCTACTGAGATGTCAAGCAGGGGCATAATCTCACGTGTCCCGAGTAAGGATTGGTGTAGACACGATCTGGGGCGACTCGACAGTTCCCTCTGTCGTGGCACCGATGATGGCTGGTCACAGACGGCATTTCTGGTACCGGTCCAGTAGTCCTTCAGGGAGACGGGAACCTGGAATACAGGGGTCTGATAATTTAGAGTGACAGCGATAGTTAAATCAGTACTCACTGCATACTCCTCTACTAGGCCCACACCTAGTCCCAACAGAGCTGCTTGTACACCGATGGTGTTCACTCTACCACCGTCAGGTCGACCAACGTTCCGCATAATGCAGCATCCAGGCTTGGCAATCATGCAGGGGGTGTCAACCTGTCGGAAACAGTCACTCATAATATCATATCTCGTACCTCCTGTATCTACCATCACCTTCCAGGTCCCTCCTTTGACTGTAACACTTGCAGTGCAAATCTCCAATCCCTGGGATCTCTTCACGATGTTCATGGGAGCCATCATCTGTCGGGTCGTCCACTGGTCCTTACTGAGAACACACACAAGAACAAAACAAAATACTGCTAAGAAACATATAGCCAACCGAGGGATAAGCTTCCCGAGCCTGTAATGTCCATAGCCGGCTACATCCTTAAGCCTGGTTTGGGCCAAAGAGGGCACTATAACCTTCGCACATACCTCACATACCTCCGACGTCTGGGGAATCTCTGGCCGGTTCAATGAACGGTGTACCTTGCCATACCGCAAGTACTCATCCGCCTTCACTCCAGACTCTTTGGTATCCGTGGGTGCTTGCACACGAGACCTCTCTTCATGCTCAGTCGCTTCTGCCATCGTAACCTCATGTTCCTTATCGGGAGAAGAATCAGGAGACTCTGCTATAAAGCTGTCGATCTGCGGGTGAGAAAAAGGATTAAACATACTTAATTCTGGGTCTGTCTGTACCTGGACATTACCACTGCCTGCCATTACCTCAGACCTTGGTGTTCCGGCAGACTCGTCCGCGACCTTGGGATGATTGTTGCTCCAACCTGTCACCAAGTCGTTGGCTAGTATCACGTCAATCCCAGCTATAGGGAGGGTATCGACTACTGCCAACGCACATGTGCCGCTGAAGTAAGGCGAGTCGAGATGTACCGGCACTAAGGGGGCGATGTACTGCGTCCTAGGAAACCCAACCAGGACAACCTTTTGTCTCCCATCCACACTCACTCCCTCGGGTAACGAGCTACCCACGATCAGGGACTGGGCTGCTCCACTATCTCTGAGCACTACAACTGATCTACCAGTGTGATCACTCGTTACGTACCCGCTTGAAGTGTGAGGGGCGAACAAACTTGGTCCTTCCTGCGTAATCGTAGACTGGCTTCCTGCTGGTGGTGTCACACAGCTCATCAACATCACCTCCCTACGAGCGCCGTTACCTCTTCTGCCTCGGCACATAGCAGCTACATGCCCTTTCTGCCCACAAGTCCAGCACACCATATTCCTCCTTGGACTCCGGTGTTTCGAATTATTAGGACTAGTCTTTCGAGGGCTACTTGGGGGCGTCTTCTCAGCGCTTCGTGGGACAGGTCTCTCCTCTTCCTGACGAGGTTTATCAAACCGGCGTGGGCAATTCCTCGGGACGTACTTAGCAGAAGGCCTGTGCGTCAGGATGTATTCCTCAGCCATGGTGGCTGCGTCAGGATGTATTCCTCAGCCATGGTGGCTGCCGCACTCAAGGTCTCCACCTGCTGCTCCTCTAAGTACGTCTTTAGATCTCCAGACAGACAGTCCTTGAAGTCCTCTAACAGTATGAGCTGCTTGAGGTCTTCTTTGGTCTCCACCTTCCGAGAGGCACACCATTCCTGGAAAAGTCGCTCCTTGATAGTGGCGAATTCGGTGAAGGTGTGCTCTGAGGTCTTTTTCAGGTTCCTGAACTTCTGCCTGTAAGCCTCAGGTACCAATTGGTACGCCATGAGCACTACCTTCTTCACCTTGTCATAATCGCCGGAGTCGTCAAGGGACAACGTGGAGTAGGCGATTTGGGCCTTCCCAGTCAAGACTGACTGTATCATGATGGCCCAATTCTCCCTTGGCCACTCCAAAGAGGCAGCGACTTTCTCGAAGGCCGCGAAGAACTTCGACACTTCCTTCTCATTGAATTTTGGGACCATTTTGATGCTCCTCACCGGATCGAAAATACTTGTTTCCATTCTTTGCCTCCCACCACCTAACCGCAATACTTCTAGTTCATGTTGTCTCTGTCTTTCTTTTTCTTCTCTCTCTCGCTGTTTCTCTTCCCTTTCTCGTTCTTCTCTTTCTCTTTCTCGTTCTTTTTCTCGTTCTTCTCTTTCTCTTTCTCGTTCTTTTTCTCGTTCTTCTCTTTCTCTTTCTCGTTCTTCTCTTTCTCTTTCTTCTTTCCTTTCTTCTAATTCTAAACGCCTCATCTCTAATTCTTTTCCTAATCTCTCTCTTTCCATTTCTTGTCTCTCTCTTTCCATTTCTAATTTCTTGTCTTCTCTCTCTCTAGGTTTCTCTTCTCTCTCTATAGCGACTTCTAGCTTTTTCCATTCTATTTCACGATGGATCTCTAGTTCACGCATTTTCACAGTAAGTAAACTTATATTTAGTTCACTCTCATCACTTTTGACATCACTACCCTTACCTTCCTTTTCAGTGGAAGCTATTTCCTCACCTTCCTTTATACTATGCGCCTTGCCTTCCTGTTTCTCCTCGGCCTTCAAATGCTTGTGAACCTTGGACAAGATCTCCACACGGGAATCACTGGCACGGATCTTGATCTCCAGGTAGGCACTCACCAGTACGAGTTCCTGTTTGCCCAGATATTTTAATCTGGCAAGACAGTCCTCCCTGTTCAGAAAAGCCTGAACATCGTCCAGATCGTCGATGGTCGATTTTTCTGCCATTGTCACTGAGATGGAACACTAGCACTTAACACACCGCTTCACTTTAGCACTTAACGCACCGAGCACTGTTCTACGTCAATGTTGCACTTTACCGCACCAAACACTGCACTTGCCAATATTGCACGTAATTACTCCAGGCACCGCACTACACAATATTGCACTTAATCACAGCCAGCACTTCGCTCTACAATATTGCACTGAATTACTCTGAGCACCGCACTACACAATATTGCACTTAATCACAGCGAGCACCGCACTGCACAATATTGCACAGTCACTCCGAGCACCGCACAGGACGTATAACGTCCTAATAGTCACACACAGGGGGAATTATTTACAGGGATTGCGCCACTTCACCACCCCTGTCAAACATACTTGACAAGGGGTCGGATCCCGCTGGGGATGCCAATTATGTTACGGCCCTCTCGGGTCGCAACCGGGTTCTTTCTCTGATGTTGTTAGAGATAGGGTATCCGGCCCCAAGCTAATAGTGGCTTTCAAGGGATGTGATCCGTAACGCAAGTAAATTAAAGGGGAAGGGAAATAAAGGCAAAAACTTAATAATATAATTATTACCGTCACCATAAATAATATATAAAAGATTACACGGGGGAGGTATAAACTCTAGATTGTACAACGTAGTCTTCTTCTGAAGACTCTGGACGTTCACGGTGCTCAACGATGCTAAGCTCTTGGTCCTCTTGTGGCCTCACGACGAATCCTCCGATTCTCTTGAGTCTACCCTGGCCATAGGCCAGCCAAATCACAGTTCCACTGGAGGCACCGTCGTGGAGGCCTTCAACCACAAATCCAGCCTGTAGCTGGCAGGTTCCAATCAGCAACGCTGGTTAGGCCACTCCACGACTGATACTAGGGTAGTGAGCCCTAGTCAGGAGCCTCGTGTGATCCCACAGGTCACTCTCCTCACCACAACACCCCAGTGGTTAAGCGTCTCCACCAGTCAGTCCCGGGTACGACAATCCCTCAGCTGCCACGTCACAGGCAGGCTAACACCTCAGTGTTCATCCGGGGGGTGACTCACAGCTGCTGCAGCAAACACTTGGAGACAAGACGGCTGCCTTGGGTAGACTGACTCAACGTTCATTACAGCAGTCCCAGGTCGACTCTGTAATCAGACACGTCATCAGTACTAGGGACACTCTAGGGTACGTCACTTACCGGCTCAGACCCAAACGCCCACCTATCCACTCCATAGATGGCGTTGCTGTCTAAGCGCCACCTCACCAGAGGTCAGCAGCGGCTGTGTTATGAGTTGATCAGGACGGGAAACCAGCCCTTGTGGCGGGTATTTCCTGTCCTCACTTGATGGCGCCGTCCATTTGGAGGGGGTTTCGGGAGCTGACCCACAGATGGCGTGGTCGTCACTGCTCCGTGCTCGGACGCTGGGCTCGGGTCCGTAACAATTAGCCCCTGTTATTGCATTGCTCTTCAACAAGTCACTTGAACTCCAAACCTTTCCAGATATTCTAAAAAAAAGCGAGACTAACCCCTGTCCACAAATGTGGTGATCTCACAGATGTTAACAACTACAGACCTATATCAATCCTGCCTAACTTGTCAAAAATGTTTGAAAAACTAATCTGCAAGCAGCGTTACTTTTATCTAGCCAAACACATTATACTTAGCTCTTGTCAATATGGCTTCAGACCCAAAAAAAGCACTAACGATGCACTTATTAGTATAATTAACTTGATTCATGCAGCTCTTGATAAATATGAGTTCCCTGTTGGGTTATTTGTGGACCTGCGTATAGTAATTTTTACTACCAATGGTAGACACTACCAATTTTTAAGAAAGGAAATAGATCACTTGCGTCAAATTATCGGCCAATTAACCTAACGTCTATTGTGGGAAAGATACTTGAATCGATAATTGCAAGCACAATTCGTCTTCATCTGAAAAAACATAAATTAATAAATGAGTCGCAACATTGTTTTAAAAATGGCCGTTCATGTTTAAAAAATTTGCTATCTTTTTATTCCAGCATAGTTGAGGCAGTTGATAGTGGTAAGGATTGTGATGTTGTGTACCTTGACTTTAGCAAAGCTTTTGATACAGAGCCACATGAAATACTGATTAAAAAAATAGAGGTTCATGGTATTGGTGGTGCTATATTACGTTGGATTAGGGCATGGCTATTCCAAAGAAAACAGAGAGTTAGTATAAATGGGGTTAAATCAGAGTGGGATAATTGGAAAGATAGTGTGGAAATAATTACCACCATTTTGTATCTTGGAGCAGTCGCTAAAGGCAAAGGACTCAACATAACTTTAAACTGGATCCCATCCCATATTGGAATCCCATTAAATGAAAAAGCTGATGAAATTGCTAAATTGGCAACTCGTCATCCATCCAGTGATACATAAAACAATTCAACCCAGCCTAGAGAACATAAAAAACATCATCACCAAAAAACTCTCACATCTCAACAAAGCCTACCTTTGTTGACCCAGCCCGCGGGAGACGGTAGGAGACACACGCGATTAGTGAGGTCCGCGGAAATTCGTCAATTTCTCGGGACATTGAAGGAGTATAGAGGCTAGATCATAGTATTTGGCCTCTCGCAGTGTGTAGCTTGCAGGGTGCAACATAGCATAGTCATATCGCTAGCGATAGTGCGAAGATTTGGCGAAGAAACCGAAAGTGGAGCTAGGGCATCACCGGTGCATGTAAGTGTGTGACCTGACCGGGTGGGACGACCCGCCGTGGAGCTACCTGATTGTGCTGTGAGTGGTGACTGTGATTAGTGGTACAGTGAATTAGTGAACTGTCACATAACGATACAGTGACTGACTCCAGAGCTTTGTGTAGACAGAGAAGAACGACCTCATCAATCTACCAGCACTTAGTGAATCACCTAGTGGGAGACAACGAAGGATAACCATCGTCATCATACATCGCCCTGCCCTTACTCATCTGGTTGTGTGAGCGGGAGGCAGTCTGGTATGTACCCCTCTCTGGTCAATTAATCAGGTGTACAGATTGAGGTAAAAGATTATCAAATTCTCGTTCAGGATATCATATATATTTAAAAATCTCAGAGTGGCTCATTTAGGCAGAGGTAACGCATAAGAGATATCTTGACACATACAAGCATGCCCGCCCACGTACGTATCCACGCACACAAGTGTGCACACGCTAAAACAGACACACACACACGTGCACACACGCACACACACACGCAGTGGGGAATTGAAGGACCTGAGGGAAACTATATGTAAGCTGCAGATAGAACTAAGTGCAGCACAAGAGGAGATAAAAAGCCTAAAAACAGGCCCTCCTCGACTCTGGCCCAGGGGACCAACCCCCAGGTGCCTGGAGATGTAGCTATGGCAGGGACCCCTACAATTGGCCCAACCTTTGCTGAAATGCTCAAGAGCCCAGGAGCAATGTCCACAGTCAAGGATGTTGTAATGAAAGCAGTAACCTCACAGGAGGCAGCTAGATGCACAAGCCAGCTAATGGAAAGGAAAAGAGCTGTAGTAGTGGTAGGTGTCGAGGAACAAGAGGGCTCCACAAGGGAGGAAACGAGGACTAAAGACAAAGCTGCAGTGGCAGGGATATTAAAGGAGATAGGAATGGAAGGGGCTGAACGAGACATAGAACAGTTTTTCCGGATTGGCCAGTACAACAGAGACAAAAAAAGATTGATCAAGGTAGTATTCAAGAGCGAGGACATCAAAGAGGACATTCTAGTAAGGAAGAACAAACTGAGGCATGCAAGGAACTACAAAGAGGTATATGTTCAGAGGGACATGACCAGAGACGAGATAGTAAGGGCAGCAGATGCAAGGAAAAGGCGCAAGGAGAGGGAAGAGAGCCAGGGAACCTCAGCCTCCAACCCAGCAATCCCAGAGGGGAGTGGGGAACCCCAATCCAGCAACCCAGGAACCCCAGGGGGGAATGCAACACCCCAGTCCACCACCCAATAGGGCCCTCTCTACCCCCCAGCACAAACCCTTCCTTGCCCCTGCATAATGCCCATCATGAAACCCAAATCCTCCCCCTCCCCTTACCCCAAGTAGCCCCTGCTTTCCCAACCCCTGGTCTTCTCCCTGCCCCAAGCAGGCCTGAGCAAGACCAAAGCCCTCTATCCCCCACTCCACCTCCCTCCAAACCCCTGTCAACTACACCGCAGGAGGGCGTGCCCTCTCCCCAAGCAATCCCTGCACCCTCACCCCAGGACTTCTTCCTGACCCAAGCAGGCCTGAGGAAGACCTAAGCCCTCCACCCCCCGCCCCACCTCCCCCTGAACCCCTGGCAACTACCTCACAGGAGGAGGAGCCTACCCAAGTAGCAAGGACCATAGAACAACCTCCTACGCTTGTAGGGAGTGTGGGTGAAATTGGATATAAGAAAGTGAGCTTCAAGGTAATGTACTCAAACATTGATGGGATTACCAATAAAGCAAGTGAACTGGCAGAAAGGGTGCAAGAAGAAAACCCTGATGTAATAGGACTAACAGAAACAAAATTGGCAGGAGTCATAACAGATGCTGTGTTTCCAAAGGACTACTATATAGTAAGGAAAGAGAGGGAAGGGAGAGGAGGTGGAGGAGTGGCCCTGCTGATAAGGAAGGACTGGAGTTTTGATGAGATGGAAATTCCGGGCTGTGACGGATTCAGAGATTACATAACAGGAACTATAACAATGGGTGGACCTAAGATAATAGTGACAGTCATTTACAACCCTCCCCTAAATGACAGAAGACCTAGACAGGAGTTTGATAGGAACAACATGGCAACCATTAATATAATAGAGAGAGCAGCTTCAGTTGCCTGCAGGAATGGCTCAAGACTCTTAATCATGGGTGATTTCAACCATGGAAAGATAGACTGGGAGAATGGGGACCCACATGGTGGTGCAGATACGTGGCGAGCTAAACTCTTGGAAGTGGCAACAAGGAATTTTCTGAGCCAGCATGTCAAGGAACCCACAAGAATGAGAGGCAATGATGAACCAGCTAGACTCGACTTAATATTCACCCTGAATGAGTCAGAAATAAGGGAAGTCAAAGTTGAAGTCCCCATAGGAATGAGTGACCACAGTGTACTGACCTTTGAGTACTTGGTGGAGGTAGGGATAACCTATCCAAGGATGGGAGTGGAGGGGAAAAGACTGAATTACCGAAGAGGAAAATATGACGAGATGAGGAACTTCCTAATGGGAATACCATGGGAAACAGAACTTAGAGACAAGAATGTGCAGGTCATGATGGATATTGTCACCCAAAAGTGCCAGGAAGCTGCAGACAGGTTTATCCCCGTCCAAAAGGAGAAAAACGAAAAACAACAGAAAAACCCATGGTTCAACCAGGAATGTAAGGTAGCAAAACAACTGAGTAAAAGAACATGGAGAAACTACAGAAATAACAGAACACCAGAGAGCAGGGAGAGGTACCAGAGGGCCAGAAATGAGTACATCAGAGTGAGGAGGGAAGCAGAGAGACAGTTTGAAAATGACATCGCGAGTAAAGCCAAGACCCAACCAAAGCTGCTCCACAGCCATATCAGGAGGAAAACAGCAGTGAAGGAACAAGTGATGAAGCTGCGGAAAGGGGAGAACAGATACACAGAGAATGACAAGGAGGTGTGTGAAGAACTCAACAAGAGATTCCAGGAGGTCTTCACAATAGAACAAGGAGAAGCCCCTGCACTAAATGAGGAGGCGGCAACCTTGGAAACCTTGGAGGAATTTGACCTCACCAGTGATGAGGTCAAAAGGTGCCTGCTGGAGCTAGATGTGACAAAGGCTGTTGGGCCTGATAGAATCTCACCATGGATACTAAAGGAAGGTGCAGAAGCACTAAGTGTGCCACTCTCTATGGTGTATAACAGGTCACTGGAAACAGGAGACTTACCAGAAAGTTGGAAGACAGCTAACGTGGTCCCAATATACAAAAAGGGTGACAGGCAAGAGGCACTGAATTACAGGCCAGTTTCCTTAACTTGTATACCATGCAAGGTGCTAGAGAAGATCGTGAGGAAAAGGCTCGTAGAGCATCTGGAGGGAAATAACTTTGTAACGCACCACCAACATGGGTTCAGAGATGGTAAATCGTGCCTCACAGGTTTAATAGAATTTTATGACCAGGCAACGAAAATTAGGCAGGAAAGAGAAGGGTGGGCCGACTGCATTTTCCTGGATTGCCAAAAAGCCTTCGACACAGTACCCCATAAAAGGCTGTTAAAAAAGTTGGAGCAACAGGCAGGAGTAAAAGGGAAGGTGCTCCAGTGGATAAGGGAGTACTTAAGCAACAGGAAACAGCGAGTAACGGTGAGGGGGAAGACATCAGAGTGGCGAGATGTCACCAGCGGAGTCCCACAGGGCTCAGTACTTGGACCCATCCTGTTTCTAATATATGTGAACGATCTTCCAGAGGGTATAGACTCATTCCTCTCGATGTTTGCTGATGATGCAAAAATTATGAGAAGAATCAAGACGGATGAAGATAGACAGAGACTACAGGATGACCTGGATAAACTGGAGGAATGGTCTAGAAAATGGCTGCTGAAGTTCAACTCTGGAAAGTGTAAGGTGATGAAATTAGGCGAAGGGAGCAGGAGGCTGAACACAAGGTATCATCTGGGAGGGGAAATCCTGCAAGAATCAAATAGAGAGAAGGATCTGGGGGTTGATATCACACCGAACCTGTCCCCAGAGGCCCACATCAAAAGAATATCATCAGCGGCATATGCTAGACTGGCCAACATAAGAACTGCCTTCAGAAACTTGTGTAAGGAATCTTTCAGAACCCTGTATACCACTTATGTAAGACCAATCCTGGAGTATGCAGCTCCAGCCTGGAGTCCATACCTAGTTAAACACAAGACAAAGTTAGAGAAGATTCAGCGGTATGCCACCAGGCTCGTCCCGGAACTGAGAGGATTGAGCTACGAGGAAAGGCTAAAGGAGCTGAACCTCACATCCCTGGAAAACAGAAGAGTAAGGGGAGACATGATAACCACCTACAAAATTCTCAGGGGAATTGACAGGGTGGACAAAGACAAACTCTTCAGCACGGGTGGGACACGAACAAGGGGACACAGGTGGAAACTTAGTACCCAGATGAGCCACAGAGACGTTAGAAAGAATTTTTTCAGTGTCAGAGTAGTTAATAAATGGAATGCACTAGGAAGTGATGTGGTGGAGGCTGACTCCATACACAGTTTCAAATGTAGGTATGATAGAGCCCAGTAGGCTCAGGAATCTGTACACCAGTTGATTGACAGTTGAGAGGCGGGACCAAAGAGCCAAAGCTCAACCCCCGCAAGCACAATTAGGTGAGTACAATTAGGTGAGTACACACACAATTGTTCAGTCAGGGGAAAAGGCATTAACACCTGGGATAGGACCTTACTATCCCCCCCCCCCCCCCTCTTGACCCCACCATCTGACCTGACCTGACTTAGTCGCCATCTCCGCCCCCCCCCCACCCCCAGTCCCCCCGCATCGCCCATACACACACTCATCCCCTCCCCACTCTCCCTCTCTCCCACTCCCTCTCTCCCACTCCCACTATCTCTCTCCTGCTCTCCCTCTCCTGCTCTCTCTCTCCTGCTCTCTCTCTCCTGCTCTCTCTCTCTCTCTCTCTCTCTCTCTCTCTCTCTCTCTCTCTCTCTCTCTCTCTCTCTCTCTCTCTCTCTCTCTCTCTCTCTCTCTCTCTCTCTCTCTCTCTCTCTCTCTCTCTCTCTCTCTCTCTCTCTCCCTCCCCCTCTCCCTCCCTCTCTTTCCTTCCCCCTCCCTCTCTGCCCCACACACACACACACACCTCCCCCCTCTCTCCCTCACCCGCTCTCTCCCTCACCCGCTCTCTCCCTCACCCACTCTCTCCCTCTCCTCTCTCTCCCTCCCGCCTCTCTCTCCATCTCCTCCCCCCCCCCTCCCCTTCTACTTTCTTCTCACTTCAGTGGAAGGGTCGGATCCCCCCCCCACCCACCCATTTATCTCTCCCTTTATCACTCCCTTTCTCTCTCTCTCTTTCTCTCTCTCTTCCTCTCTCTCTCTCTCTCTCCCTCCCCCATCCCAACAGGGTCAAACATGGCAGCCAGAGGTCCCAGGGGAACAGGAAAGAGCCAAGGTGACGAAATGAAGGAAATGTTCGCCCAGTTTCTGGAGGACATCAAGAGTGAGATGCAAGAAATGATGCAGGAAATGAAGAACGAAATAAGCAACCTGAAAAGAGAGCTAACAGCAGCAAAGGAGGAGATTAGAGCCCTCAAAGAGAATGGTATCGAGGCTGAGAATCAGAAAACCACCCAGGGAGAGGGTGGTAATAGTTTTCTGGATGAGAATGCCACAATAAAAGCAACATTTGCAGAAATACTAAAAAAAATAACTCTGAAGTAATGACTGCAGTGATGGAGGTGGCCATGAAAGCAGCCACCTCGCAGGAGGCGGCATGCTCCACTAGCCAACTGCTGGAAAGGAACAGATCAGTGGTTGCTGTGGGTATTAAGGAGCAGGAAGGATCTAATAGGACAAAGTGGAATGACAAGGACAAAGCAGCAGTGAATGAAGTACTAAAGGCACTAGACATGGAAGGGGCTGAGCATAGCATTGAGAAGGTTTTCAGGCTAGGCCGGTACAACAAAGACCGAGACCGAATGATAAAGATAGTGTTTGCAAACGAGAACACAAAAGAGAAGATCCTATCAAGGAAAAGCTCCCTGAAAAACGTGGGAAAATTAAAAAATGTATTCCTCCAGAGAGACATGACAAAGGAGGAGAGAGCCGTGGCGGCAGAAGCAAGGAAGAGGCGCAGGGCGAGAGGGGAAAACCAGGAAGTCTCAGCTCCCAGCACAACACCCCCAGAGGCGAGGGGGGAACCCACAACCAGCTACCCAGTAACACCAGAAGGGAGGACAACCCCGCCTCCCTCCTCTGCATAGAAAACCCCCCTACCCCAAACCCTCCCTGCCCCCACTCAAATGTTCAGCCAAATCTCCCTCCCCCCACACCCAATCCCCACCCTTCTACCCCTCCCCTCCTCCCGAGTCCTCCCTCCCCCCCTTTCCTTCCCGTCCTCCCTCCCCTTTCACCCCATACCCTCCCTGTCCCTCCCCCTTCACTGGATCCCCCGCCCCTCATCCCAGTATCCTCTGAGACCCTGTTATCCACCTCACAGGTCCTCACAACCATGGAACAGCCTCCCCCACCAGCAGAACACTCACCAAGGAGGCGATTTGAGAAGGGACAGAAGAAAGTGAGCCTCAACGCGATGTACACTAACATAGATGGAATTACAAATAAAGCAAATGAGCTTGGAGAACTGGTACTAGAGGAAAACCCAGACATAATAGCCCTCACAGAAACAAAGATCACGAAAACGATAACAAATGCAGTGTTCCCACAGGACTATTATGTTATGAGGAAAGAGAGGGAAGGAAGAGGTGGGGGTGGTGTAGCTCTGCTGGTAAGAAAAGGCTGGGATTTTGAGATGGATATTCAGGGCTGTGAAGGTTTCAGTGACTACATAGCAGGTACTGTAACAAATGGAGGGAAAAAAACTATAGTCCCAGTCATATATAATCCACCACCAAATGACAGAAGACCTAGACAGGAATATGATAGAAACAACATGGCCACCATTAACATAATAGAAAGAGCAGCTTCTGTTGCTAGCAGGAATGGATATGGACTACTAATTATGGGAGACTTCAACCATGGGAAGATAGATTGGAAGAACAGAGACCCGCATGGAGGACCAGAAACGTGGAGAGCTAAGCTGCTGGACGTGGCAACAAGAAACTTTCTAAGCCAGCACACCAAAGAACCAACAAGAATGAGAGGAGAAGATGAACCAGCAATGCTTGATTTGATATTTACCCTAAATGAATGGGATATAAGGGAAGTTAAGATGGAAGCGCCCTTGGGAATGAGTGACCACAGTGTATTGAACTTTGAGTACTTGGTAGAGCTAGGACTTATCTCCCCCAAAAAAGAACTAGGAATCAAAAGGCTGGCATACCGAAAGGGGAATTATGAACAGATGAGAAGTTTCCTAAGTGAAATACCTTGGGACACAAACCTCAGAGACAAGTCTGTACAGGGTATGATGGACTATATTACCCAAAAGTGTCAGGAGGCAGTAAACAGGCTCATCCCGGCCCAAAGGGAAAAATCCGAGAAGCAACAGAAGAATCCATGGTATAATAGGGCATGTATCGAAGCGAAGAAACTGAACAAAAAGGCGTGGAGGAACTTCCGGAATAACAGAACACCAGAAAGCAGAGAGAGATACCAGAGAACCAGGAATGAGTACGTCAGGGTGAGAAGAGAAGCAGAGAAAAATTTTGAAAATGATATAGCAAACAAAGCCAAGACTGAACCAAAGCTACTCCACAGTCACATCAGAAGGAAAACAACAGTGAAAGAACAGGTATTGAAACTTAGAACAGGCGAGGACAGGTATACAGAGAATGACAGAGAGGTGTGTGAGGAACTCAACAAGAGGTTCCAGGAGGTCTTCACAATAGAACAGGGTGAGGTCACTGTGCTAGGAGAAAGGGAGGTAAACCAGGCGGCCTTGGAGGAGTTCGAAATTACGAGAGAGGAGGTCAAGAGACACCTGCTGGATCTGGATGTTAGAAAGGCTGTTGGTCCAGATGGGATCTCACCATGGGCACTGAAAGAGTGTGCAGAGGCACTTTGCTTGCCACTCTCCATAGTGTATAGTAAGTCACTAGAGACGGGAGACCTACCAGAAATATGGAAGACGGCGAATGTGGTCCCAATATACAAAAAGGGCGACAGACAAGAGGCACTGAACTACAGGCCAGTGTCCTTGACTTGTATACCATGCAAGGTGATGGAGAAGATCGTGAGAAAAAACCTGGTAACACATCTGGAGAGAAGGGACTTCGTGACAAATCGCCAACATGGATTCAGGGAGGGTAAATCTTGCCTTACAGGCGTGATAGAATTCTACGATCAGGTGACACAGATTAAGCATGAAAGAGAGGGCTGGGCGGACTGCATTTTCTTGGATTGTCGGAAAGCCTTTGACACAGTACCGCATAAGAGGCTGGTACATAAGCTGGAGAGACAGGCAGGTGTAGCTGGTAAGGTGCTCCAGTGGATAAGGGAGTATCTAAGCAATAGGAAGCAGAGAGTTACGGTGAGGGGTGAGACCTCTGATTGGCGTGAAGTCACCAGTGGAGTCCCACAGGGCTCTGTACTCGGTCCTATCTTGTTTCTGATATATGTAAATGATCTCCCGGAGGGTATCGATTCATTTCTCTCAATGTTTGCGGACGATGCTAAAATTATGAGAAGGATTAAAACAGAAGAGGACTGTTTGAGGCTTCAAGAAGACCTAGACAAGCTGAAGGAATGGTCGAACAAATGGTTGTTAGAGTTTAACCCAACCAAATGTAATGTAATGAAGATAGGTGTAGGGAGCAGGAGGCCAGATACAAGGTATCATCTGGGAGAGGAAATTCTTCAGGAGTCAGAGAAGGAAAAAGACTTGGGGGTTGATATCACGCCAGACCTGTCTCCTGCAGCACATACCAAGCGGATAACATCAGCGGCATATGCCAGGCTGGCCAACATACGAACGGCATTCAGAAACTTGTGTAAAGAATCATTCAGAACTTTGTATACCACATATGTCAGGCCAATCCTGGAGTATGCAGCCCCAGCATGGAGTCCATATCTAGTCAAGGATAAGACTAAACTGGAAAAGGTTCAAAGGTTTGCCACCAGACTAGTACCCGAGCTGAGAGGTATGAGCTACGAGGAGAGACTACGGGAATTAAACCTCACTTCGCTGGAAGACAGAAGAGTTAGGGGGGACATGATCACCACATTCAAGATTCTGAAGGGGATTGATAGGGTAGATAAAGACAGTCTATTTAACACAAGGGGAACACGCACAAGGGGACACAGGTGGAAACTGAGTGCCCAAATGAGCCACAGAGATATTAGAAAGAACTTTTTTAGTGTCAGAGTGGTTGACAAATGGAATGCATTAGGGGGTGATGTGGTGGAGGCTGACTCCATACACAGTTTAAAGTGTAGATATGACAGAGCCCGATAGGCTCAGGAATCTGTACACCTGTTGATTGACGGTTGAGAGGCGGGACCAAAGAGCCAGAGCTCAACCCCCGCAAACACAACTAGGTGAGTACAACTAGGTGACTAGGTGAGTACCTGCACCAGAGAATAGCTGAAGGTTCGCCATCTGCAACATGGTATCTTCAGGCAACCAAATTAGAAAGGTTAAATATCCCAAAAGGAATCCACAGGGAAATAGCAGTTAGGCTATATAGACTACGTCTAGGTTACAGATGCAACTGGGAGATTGGTGAACCCCGACAGAGAGAGCGCATCTTTTGCCAAACTGTCACAGAAAAGCCACTACTTCACTATCTTCTGGAATGTGAAGCAACCAATGACCTTAGAAGAGCTTTAAGAGTTCCTGAATCATGCAGTGGCCACCCTGAAGCCATCAACACAGCCACTCTCCTGGTCAACAAAGGTGTCCAGCAGCTGGACACCCTCATAAAGACTGTGAAGCAGTATCTTCCCCCGCGATAACAGCTTGATGGTTAAATGCAACCTCAGAATACTGAGAAAAAAAAAATTGTACCACTTACGGGCTATTCATGCCCGTGCCACCTCTTGGGTGGATTAATCTTTATCTCTCTCAGTGGGATAATGTTGTTAGTGGAGTGCCTCAAGGCTCTGTCAAGGCTCTGTCCTGGAACCTCTGTTGTTTATAATATATATAAATGATTTATATTCAGGTTTGAGTAGCAACATTTGGAAATTTGCTGATGATGCAAAAACCGGTAGGTAAATTAACACGGAAGAAGACTCACTTTCACTTCAAGATGATCTAAATAGGGTTTTGAAATGGTCAAAAGATTGGCAGATGCAGTTTAATGTTGATTAATATAAAGTTCTGAGGCTAGGTAATGATGATAGAGTTACAAGATAGGAGCTAGATGGTGTTGAGATTGCTAAAGGGATAAGAACATAAGAACATAAGAACAAAGGTAACTGCAGAAGGCCTATTGGCCCATGCGAGGCAGCTCCTATTCTATAACCACCCAATCCCACTCATATACTTGTCCAACCCGTGCTTGAAACAATCGAGGGACCCCACCTCCACAATGTTACGCGGCAATTGGTTCCACAAATCAACAACCCTGTTACTGAACCAGTATTTACCCAAGTCTTTCCTAAATCTAAACTTATCCAATTTATACCCATTGTTTCGTGTTCTGTCCTGTGTTGATACTTTTAATACCCTATTAATATCCCCCCGGTTATGTCCATTCATCCACTTGTAAACCTCTATCATGTCACCCCTAACTCTTCGCCTTTCCAGTGAATGCAACTTAAGCTTTGTTAATCTTTCTTCATATGAAAGATTTCTAATTTGGGGAATTAACTTAGTCATCCTACGCTGGACACGTTCAAGTGAATTTATATCCATTCTATAATATGGCGACCAAAACTGAACTGCATAATCTAAATGGGGCCTAACTAGAGCAAGATATAGCTTGAGAACCACACCAGGTGTCTTGTTACTAACGCTGCGATTAATAAATCCAAGTGTCCGATTTGCCTTATTACGAACATTTATGCATTGATCCTTTTGTTTTAAATTCTTACTAATCATAACTCCCAGATCCCTTTCGCAATCCGACTTCGCAATCACAACACCATCTAGCTCGTATCTTGTAACTCTATCATCATTACCTAACCTCAGAACTTTACATTTATCAGCATTAAACTGCATCTGCCAATCCTTTGACCATTTCAAAACCCTATCTAGATCAACTTGAAGTGATAGTGAGTCCTCCTCCGAATTAATTTCCCTACCGATTTTCGTATCATCGGCAAATTTGCAAATGTTGCTACTCAAACCTGAATCTAAATCATTTATATATATTATAAACAACAGAGGTCCCAGGACAGAGCCTTGAGGCACTCCACTTACAACATTTTCCCACTCTGACTTGATTCCATTTATACTAACTCTCTGTTTCCTTTGGTATAGCCATGCCCTAATCCAGCTTAATATAGCACCCCCAATACCATGAGACTCTATCTTTTTAATCAGTCTTTCATGTGGCACTGTATCAAAAGCTTTGCTAAAGTCAAGGTATACAACATCGCAATCCTTACCACTATCAACTGCCTCAACAATGCTAGAATAAAAAGATAACAAATTTGTTAAACATGAACGGCCATTTATAAAACCATGTTGCGACTCAATTATTAATTTATGTTTTTCAAGATGAAGACGAATTTTATTTGCTATTATAGATTCGAGTAACTTTCCCACAATAGACGTTAGGCTAATTGGTCGATAGTTAGACGCAAGTGATCTATCTCCTTTCTTAAAAACTGGTATCACATTAGCAACTTTCCAAAACTCCGGCACTCTGCCTGACTCTATTGATTTATTAAATATGGTTGACAGTGGGTCACAAAGCTCCTCTTTGCATTCTTTAAGCACCCTGGCAAACACTTCATCCGGCCCTGGGGATTTGTTTGGTTTGAGTTTTACTATTTGTTTAAGAACATCCTCCCTGGTAACTGTTAAACTCGTCAACCTGTCCTCGTCCCCACCCACATGGACTTGTTCGGCTGAAGGCATATTGTTAAGTTCCTCTTTAGTAAATACAGATACAAAATATTTATTAAAAATACTACTCATCTCTTCATCACTATCTGTTATTTGACCTGTCTCAGTTTTTAATGGACCTATCCTTTCCCTAGTCTTAGTACGATATAACTGAAAAAGCCCTTTAGGATTTGTCTTTGCTTGCCCTGCTATGCGAACTTCATAGTTTCTTTTTGCTTTCCTTATCTCTTTTTTAACATTTCTAACCAGTTGTACGAATTCCTGTTCTAAAGTGACCTCCCCATTTTTAATCCTTTTGTACCAAGCTCTCTTTTTACCTATAAGGTTCTTCAAATTCTTTGTTATCCACTTTGGGTCATTAGTATTCGATCTATTCAATTTGTATGGTATACTACGTTCCTGTGCTTTGTTTAGAATATTCTTAAATAAGTTATATATTGAATCCACATCGAAATCCCCATTTAAGTCACCTATCGCTGGGTTCATGTCTCGCTCCAAGACCGGCCCACACCCCATACCCAAGACTTTCCAATCAATTTGACCCAAAAAATTTCTTAGGCTATTAAAATCAGCTTTTCGAAAATCTGGCACTTTAACAGAATTTTCTCCTACTGGTCTATTCCATTCTATGCTAAATCTGATTTCTTTGTGATCACTGCTCCCTAGCTCACTCCCTATTTCGATGTCATTAATTTGCGTTTCCCTGTTAGTTAACACTAAATCTAAAATATTATTTTCCCGTGTTGGTTCCTTAATGTGTTGCGTAAGAAAGCAATCGTCAATTAATTCTAGAAAATCTTCTGCTTCACTATTCCCTGTTTTGTTCAACCAGTTTATTCCGCTAAAATTAAAGTCACCCATGACATAGATATTGTTAGATCTAGATGCTCTAGATATTTCATCCCATAGATGCTTTGCTTCCATTCTGTCTAAATTTGGTGGCCTATATATTACTCCTATTATAATATTATTAGCTTTTTCGTTTAATTCAATCCAAATAGTTTCTGTGTGTGGCTCTGTTTTGATTCCCTCTTTGAGACTACATTTCAAATTGTCCCTAACATATATGGCTACTCCACCTCCTCGTCTAATATATCTATCTGTGTGAAATAGTTTAAATCCATATATTTGATATTCAGCTAATAGTTCTCTATTTTCTACATTCCATCTGGGAGTTATGATTAGTAAGAATTTAAAACCAAAGGAATACATGAATAATCGTAATATGGCAAATCAGACAAATTCAAAAAATTCAAAAATTCTGGGAGTTATGATTAGTAAGAATTTAAAAAAAGGAATACATGAATAATCGTAATATGGCAAATCAGACAAATTCAAAAAATTCAAAAATTCAAATGTTTATTCAGGTAAAGTGCATACATACAAGGTGTGATACAAACATTGATGGACTTATAGATAGAGCTAGTACATGCAATGCCTAAGGCTACTAAAACATAAATTGTATACCTTGACTTTAGCAAAGCTTTTGATACAGTGCCACATGAAAGACTGATTAAAAAAATAGAGTCTCATGGTATTGGGGGTGCTATATTAAGCTGGATTAGGGCATGGCTATACCAAAGGAAACAGAGAGTTAGTATAAATGGAATCAAGTCAGAGTGGGAAAATGTTGTAAGTGGAGTGCCTCAAGGCTCTGTCCTGGGACCTCTGTTGTTTATAATATATATAAATGATTTAGATTCAGGTTTGAGTAGCAACATTTGCAAATTTGCCGATGATACGAAAATCGGTAGGGAAATTAATTCGGAGGAGGACTCACTATCACTTCAAGTTGATCTAGATAGGGTTTTGAAATGGTCAAAGGATTGGCAGATGCAGTTTAATGCTGATAAATGTAAAGTTCTGAGGTTAGGTAATGATGATAGAGTTACAAGATACGAGCTAGATGGTGTTGTGATTGCGAAGTCGGATTGCGAAAGGGATCTGGGAGTTATGATTAGTAAGAATTTAAAACAAAAGGATCAATGCATAAATGTTCGTAATAAGGCAAATCGGACACTTGGATTTATTAATCGCAGCGTTAGTAACAAGACACCTGGTGTGGTTCTCAAGCTATATCTTGCTCTAGTTAGGCCCCATTTAGATTATGCAGTTCAGTTTTGGTCGCCATATTATAGAATGGATATAAATTCACTTGAACGTGTCCAGCGTAGGATGACTAAGTTAATTCCCCAAATTAGAAATCTTTCATATGAAGAAAGATTAACAAAGCTTAAGTTGCATTCACTGGAAAGGCGAAGAGTTAGGGGTGACATGATAGAGGTTTACAAGTGGATGAATGGACATAACCGGGGGGATATTAATAGGGTATTAAAAGTATCAACACAGGACAGAACACGAAACAATGGATATAAATTGGATAAGTTTAGATTTAGGAAAGACTTGGGTAAATACTGGTTCAGTAACAGGGTTGTTGATTTGTGGAACCAATTGCCGCGTAACATTGTGGAGGTGGGGTCCCTCGATTGTTTCAAGCACGGGTTGGACAAGTATATGAGTGGGATTGGGTGGTTATAGAATAGGAGCTGCCTCGTATGGGCCAATAGGCCTTCTGCAGTTACCTTTGTTCTTATGTTCTTATGTTCTTAAATTAATAATTGAGTCGCAACATGGTTTTATAAATGGCCGTTCATGTTTAACAAATTTGTTATCTTTTTATTCTAGCATAGTTGAGGCAGTTGATTGTGGTAAGGATTGTGATGTTGTGTACCTTGACTTTAGCAAAGCTTTTGATACAGTGCCACATGAAAGACTGATTAAAAAGATAGAGGCTCATGGTATTGGGGGTGCTATATTAAGCTGGATTAGGGCATAGCTATACCAAAGGAAACAGAGAGTTAGTATAAGTGAAGTCAAGTCAGAGTGGGAAAATGTTGTAAGTGGAGTGCCTCAGGGCTCTGTCCTGGGACCTCTGTTGTTTATAATATATATAAATGATTTAGATTCAAGTTTGAGTAGCAACATTTGCAAATTTGCTGATGATACAAAAATCGGTAGGGAAATTAATACGGAAGAAGAATCACTATCTCTTCAAGTTGATCTAAATAGGGTTTTGAAATGGTCAAAGGATTGGCAGATGTAGTTTAATGTTGATAAATGTAAAGTTCTGAGCTAGGTAATGATGATAGAGTTACAAGATACAAGCTAGATGGTGTTGAGATTGCGAAGTCGGATTGTGAAAGGGTTCTGGGAGTTATGATTAGTAAGAATTTAAAACAAAAGGATCAATGCATGAATGTTCATAATAAGGCAAATAGGACACTGGGATTTATTAATCGCAGCGTTAGTAATAAGACACCAGGTGTGGTTCTTCAGCAATATCTAGCTCTGGTTAGGCCCTATTTAGATTATGCAGTTAAATTTTGGTCGCCATACTATAGAATGGATATAAATTCACTTGAACGTAGGATGTAGGACACTTGTCCAGCGTAGGATGACTTCCTACGCTGTTCTGTAAGTGTTGGCTGTTCTGTGTTTCTGTTCTGTACGCTGTAAGTTAATTCCCCAAATCAGAAATCTTTCATATGAAGAAAGATTAACAAAGCTTAAGTTGCATTCACTGGAAAGGCGAAGAGTTAGGGGTGCATGATAGAGGTTTACAAGTGGGTGAATGGACATAACAAAGGGGATATTAATAGGGTATTAAAAATATCAACACAAGACAGAACACGAAACAATGGGAATAAATTGGATAAGTTTAGATTTAGGAAAGACTTGGGTAAATACTGGTTCAGTAACAGGGTTGTTGATTTGTGGAACCAATAGCCGCATAACATTGTGGAGGTGGGGTCCCTCTATTGTTTCAAGCATGGGTTGGACATTTATATGAGTGGGATTGGGTGGTTATAAATAGGAGCTGCCTCGTATGGGCCAACAGGCCTTCTGCAGTTACCTTTGTTCTTATGTTCACTATTACGCAAAGCGTTTCAGGCAGGAAAAACACTAAAGACTAAAACTTAATACTAATTGAGATTAAAGTATAAATTGTGTTGAGAAAATATAAAAATAAAAAAGGGGGAACATGGCAGAAAAATAGCAAATATACAATTTGGTCGACAAACAGCATTTTTTAAAATAGCAAACATGGGTTGACATTTAGGGGTAAGGTAAGTTACAGGGAGTTAATTAGGTAGTGCTTAGTTTTTTATCTTAAACTGGTTGGGAGAGGTACAGTCTTTAACATGATTGGGAACGTCAATCCACATGGGACACTGGGATTTATTAATCGAAGCGTTAGTAACAAGACACCTGGTGTTGTTCTTCAGCTATATCTTGCTCTGGTTAGGCCCCACTTAGATTATGCACTTCAGTTTTGGTCGCGGTACTATACAATTGATATAAATTCACTTGAACGCGTCCAGCGTATTATAAGTTAATTCCCCGAATTAGAAATCTTTCATATGAATACAAATTAACAAACCTTAAATTGCATTCACTGGAACGGCGAAGAGTTAGGGGTGACATGATAGAGGTTTACAAGTGGATGAATGAATAATAACAAAGGGGATATTAATAGGGTATTATAAGTATCAATACAAGGGTATTGTATTGAATTAGTTAGGAGCAAGGGAGGAATCCCGATCATAGTTAGTATAAATGGAATCAAGTCAGAGTGGGAAAATGTTGTAAGTGGAGTGCCTCAAGGCTCTGTCCTGGGACCTCTGTTGTTTATAATATATATAAATGATTTAGATTCAGGTTTGAGTAGCAACATTTGCAAATTTGCCGATGATACGAAAATCGGTAGGGAAATTAATTCGGAGGAGGACTCACTATCACTTCAAGTTGATCTAGATAGGGTTTTGAAATGGTCAAAGGATTGGCAGATGCAGTTTAATGCTGATAAATGTAAAGTTCTGAGGTTAGGTAATGATGATAGAGTTACAAGATACGAGCTAGATGGTGTTGTGATTGCGAAGTCGGATTGCGAAAGGGATCTGGGAGTTATGATTAGTAAGAATTTAAAACAAAAGGATCAATGCATAAATGTTCGTAATAAGGCAAATCGGACACTTGGATTTATTAATCGCAGCGTTAGTAACAAGACACCTGGTGTGGTTCTCAAGCTATATCTTGCTCTGGTTAGGCCCCATTTAGATTATGCAGTTCAGTTTTGGTCGCCATATTATAGAATGGATATAAATTCACTTGAACGTGTCCAGCGTAGGATGACTAAGTTAATTCCCCAAATTAGAAATCTTTCATATGAAGAAAGATTAACAAAGCTTAAGTTGCATTCACTGGAAAGGCGAAGAGTTAGGGGTGACATGATAGAGGTTTACAAGTGGATGAATGGACATAACCGGGGGGATATTAATAGGGTATTAAAAGTATCAACACAGGACAGAACACGAAACAATGGGTATAAATTGGATAAGTTTAAATTTAGGAAAGACTTGGGTAAATACTGGTTCAGTAACAGGGTTGTTGATTTGTGGAACCAATTGCCGCGTAACATTGTGGAGGTGGGGTCCCTCGATTGTTTCAAGCACGGGTTGGACAAGTATATGAGTGGGATTGGGTGGTTATAGAATAGGAGCTGCCTCGTATGGGCCAATAGGCCTTCTGCAGTTACCTTTGTTCTTATGTTCTTATGTTCTTATATGTGGCATTCTTCCAAGAAAGGGAGTGGGTAATGAATGGATGTCGAGGGCACTTGGTGTCAATTTCCGGCTGGTAAGATATTGCAAATCAAATGCAATATCTTTCATAGACAACTGGGAACACTTCTATGGAAGAAATGAAATGTATGCTCCTGATAGGGTGCATCTATCGAGAGCTGGGGTTGTTGCTGTTGCGAACTCGTTGGAAGAAGTGGTTAGAAGTGTTTGTTTGGGTTTAAACTGTTAGCAGATAGAGGTATGGGAATTGATTTGGAGGAAGGAGGTAATAAAAGTATGTGTTTGTGTGAGAAAGGAATTGACAAAATGATCAGGGAAAGAGAAGGGTCTCAAAATAACAATTCACTTAGGGTATATTACACTAACAGTAGAAGTCTAAGAAACAAAATTAACGAATTAAATGCTCTTGTCTGCACAGAAAAAATAGATATTATTGCACTTACCGAAACGTGGATGAATGTAGAAAATAGAGAACTATTAGCTGAACATCAAATAAATGGATTTAAACTATTTCACACAGATAGATATATTAGACGAGGAGGTGGAGTAGCCATATATGTTATGGACAATTTGAAATGTAGTCTCAAAGAGGTAATCAAAACTGAGCCACACAGAAACTATTTGGATAGAATTAAACGAAAAAGCAAATAATATTATAATAGGAGTTATATATAAGCCACCAAATTTAGACAGAATGGAAGCAAAGCATCTATGGGATGAAATATCTAGGGCATCTAGATCTAACAGTATTTATGTCATGGGTGACTTTAATTTTAGTGGAATAAACTGGTTGAACAAAACAGGGAATAATGAAGCAGAAGATTTTCTAGAATTAATTGACGATTGCTTTCTTACGCAACACATTAAGGAACCAACACGGGAAAATAATATTTTAGATTTAGTGTTAACTAACAGGGAAACACAAATTAATGACATCGAAATAGGGAGTGAGATAGGGAACAGTGATCACAAAGTAATCAGATTTAGCATAGAATGGAATAGACCTGTAGGAGAAAATTCTGTTAAAGTGCCAGATTTTCGAAAAGCTGATTTTAATAGCCTAAGAAATTTTTTGGGTCAAATAGATTGGAAAGTCTTGGGTATGGGGTGTGGGCCGGTCTTGGAGCGAGACATGAACTCAGCGATAGGTGACGTAAAAGGGGATTTCGATGTGGATTTAATATATAACTTATTTAAGAATATTCTAAACAAAGCACAGGAACGTAGTATACCATACAAATTGAATAGATCGAATACTAATGACCCAAAGTGGATAACAAAAAATTTAAAGAACCTTATAGGTAAAAAGTGAGCTTGGTACAAAAGGATTAAGAATGGGGAAGTCAGTTTAGAACAGGAATTCATACAACTGGTTAGAAATGTTAAAAAAGAGATTAGGAAAGCAAAAAGAAACTATGAAGTTCGCATAGCAGAGCAAGCAAAGTCAAATCCTAAAGGGTTTTTTCAGTTATATCGATCTAAGACTAGGGAAAGGATAGGTCCATTATAATCTGAGACAGGTCAAATAACGGATTATGACAAGGAGATGAGTAGTATTTTTAACAAATATTTTATATCTGTACTTACTAAAGAAGAACTTAACAATATGCCTTCAGCCGAACAAGTCTATGTGGGTGGGGATGAGGACAGGTTGACTAGTTTAGCAGTTACCAGGGAGGATGTAATTAAACAATTAGAAAAACTAATACCAAACAAATTCCCAGGGCCGGATGAAGTGTTTGCCAGGGTGCTTAAAGAATGCAAAGAGGAGCTTTCCGAGCCACTGTCTACCATATTTAATAAATCAATAGAGTCAGGCAGAGAGCCAGAGTCATGAAAGGTAGCTAATGTGGTGCCAATTTTTAAGAATGGAGATAGATCACTTGCGTCAAACTATCGGCCAATTAGCCTAACGTCTATTGTGGGAAAGTTGCTTGAATCAATAATTGCAAATACAATTCGTCTCCATCTTGAAAAACATCAATTAATAAATGAGTCGCAACATTTTTACAAATGTTTTACAAATGGTTTTACAAATGGCCGTTCATGCTTAACAAATTTGCTAACTTTTTATTCCAGCATAGTTGAGGCAGTTGATAGTGGTAGGGATTGTGATGTTGTGTACATTGACTTTAGCAAAGCTTTTGATACAGTGCCACATGAAAGACTAATTAAAAAAATAGAAGCTCATGGTATTGGGGTGCTATATTAAGTTTGATTAGGGCATGGCTATTCCAAAGGAAACAGAGTTAGTATAAACCGGGTTAAGTCAGAGTGGGATAATGTTGTTAGTGGAGTCCCTCAGGGCTCTGTCCTGGGACCTCTGTTGTTTATAATATATATCAATGATTTACATTCAGGTTTGAGAAGCAACATTTGCAAATTTGCCGATGATATGAAAACCAGTAGGGAAATTAATTCGGAGGAGGACTCACTATCACTTCAAGTTGATCTAGATAAGGTTTTGAAATGGTCAAAGGATTGGCAAATGCAGTTTAATGCTGACAAATGTAAAGTACTTAGGCTTGGTAATAAGAACATAAGAACATAACATAAGAACAAAGGCAACTGCAGAAGGCCTGTTGGCCCATACGAGGCAGCTCCTATTCTATAACCACCCAATCCCACTCATATACTTGTCCAACCCGTGCTTGAAACAATCGAGGGACCCCACCTCCACAATGTTACGCGGCAATTGGTTCCACAAATCAACAACCCTGTTACTGAACCAGTATTTACCCAAGTCTTTCCTAAATTTATTTTAGGTTTTATAAATGGCCGTTCATGTTTAACAAATTTGTTATCTTTTTATTCTAGCATTGTTGAGGCAGTTGATAGTGGTAAGGATTGCGATGTTGTATACCTTGACTTTAGCAAAGCTTTTGATACAGTGCCACATGAAAGACTGATTAAAAAAATAGAGTCTCATGGTATTGGGGGTGCTATATTAAGCTGGATTAGGGCATGGCTATACCAAAGGAAACAGAGAGTTAGTATAAATGGAATCAAGTCAGAGTGGGAAAATGTTGTAAGTGGAGTGCCTCAAGGCTCTGTCCTGGGACCTCTGTTGTTTATAATATATATAAATGATTTAGATTCAGGTTTGAGTAACAACATTTGCAAATTTGCCGATGATACGAAAATCGGTAGGGAAATTAATTCGGAGGAGGACTCACTATCACTTCAAGTTGATCTAGATAGGGTTTTGAAATGGTCAAAGGATTGGCAGATGCAGTTTAATGCTGATAAATGTAAAGTTCTGAGGTTAGGTAATGATGATAGAGTTACAAGATACGAGCTAGATGGTGTTGTGATTGCGAAGTCGGATTGCGAAAGGGATCTGGGAGTTATGATTAGTAAGAATTTAAAACAAAAGGATCAATGCATAAATGTTCGTAATAAGGCAAATCGGACACTTGGATTTATTAATCGCAGCGTTAGTAACAAGACACCTGGTGTGGTTCTCAAGCTATATCTTGCTCTAGTTAGGCCCCATTTAGATTATGCAGTTCAGTTTTGGTCGCCATATTATAGAATGGATATAAATTCACTTGAACGTGTCCAGCGTAGGATGACTAAGTTAATTCCCCAAATTAGAAATCTTTCATATGAAGAAAGATTAACAAAGCTTAAGTTGCATTCACTGGAAAGGCGAAGAGTTAGGGGTGACATGATAGAGGTTTACAAGTGGATGAATGGACATAACCGGGGGGATATTAATAGGGTATTAAAAGTATCAACACAGGACAGAACACGAAACAATGGATATAAATGTACCAAGCTCTCTTTTTACCTATAAGGTTCTTCAAATTCTTTGTTATCCACTTTGGGTCATTAGTATTCGATCTATTCAATTTGTATGGTATACTACGTTCCTGTGCTTTGTTTAGAATATTCTTAAATAAGTAATATAAGTAATATATTGAATCCACATATATTACTTATATTATATAATGATGATAGAGTTACAAGATACGAGCTAGATGGTATTGAGATTGCGAAGTCGGATTGCGAAAGGGATCTGGGAGTTATGATTAGTAAGAATTTAAAACAAAAGGATCAATGCATAAATGTTCGTAATAAGGCAAATCGGACACTTGGATTTATTAATCGCAGCGTTAGTAACAAGACACCTGGTGTGGTTCTCAAGCTATATCTTGCTCTAGTTAGGCCCCATTTAGATTATGCAGTTCAGTTTTGGTCGCCATATTATAGAATGGATATAAATTCACTTGAACGTGTCCAGCGTAGGATGACTAAGTTAATTCCCCAAATTAGAAATCTTTCATATGAAGAAAGATTAACAAAGCTTAAGTTGCATTCACTGGAAAGGCGAAGAGTTAGGGGTGACATGATAGAGGTTTACAAGTGGATGAATGGACATAACCGGGGGGATATTAATAGGGTATTAAAAGTATCAACACAGGACAGAACACGAAACAATGGGTATAAATTGGATAAGTTTAGATTTAGGAAAGACTTGGGTAAATACTGGTTCAGTAACAGGGTTGTTGATTTGTGGAACCAATTGCCGCGTAACATTGTGGAGGTGGGGTCCCTCGATTGTTTCAAGCACGGGTTGGACAAGTATATGAGTGGGTTTGGGTGGTTATAGAATAGGAGCTGCCTCGTATGGGCCAATAGGCCTTCTGCAGTTACCTTTGTTCTTATGTTCTTATGTCCACTAACAACATTATCCCACTCTGACTTAACCCCATTTATACTAACTCTGTTTCCTTTGGAATAGCCATGCCCTAATCCAAGTTAATATAGCTTATTCTTACCTTTCTTCTATTCTTCCTCTTATTTTTACCTTTCCTCTTATTCCTACCATCCTCTTATTCTTACAATCCCATTCTTACCTTTCATTTTATTATTACCTTTCATCCTATTATTACCTTTCATCCTGTTATTACTTCTCATCCTATTATTACCTTTCACCTTCTTCTTACCTGTTTTGTCTTGCCTACTACTCTTACCTCTCACCTCACCTGACTCTTATATATGTCAGCGCCTACTTCTCTTCCCTCACAATGTTATGGTAATTGTCCAGGACGGACTATATCATCCAGTGTGAGGATTGACTATCATATTCAGTCACGGGTTTGTGCAGGGAAGAGGCCTCCTGCGATTGATCCTGGTGCTCATATTTCCGTTTTACATTTATCTGTATAAGACAATTTTGTGAGTATATTACAGCGATCAACATGAAGTCTTGGGTTTCACTGAACTCTGCTCGCCTTCATCACCTCACGTCCCAGATGGAATACCTTGGTGAGGGCGTTGATGAGGTTGTGGGGCGCATTCCCTGGCGCGGTGGATTTGCCATCTTGAAGACGATGAGGTATGCCTCTCCGAGGGCTTTCAAGACAGAGCTGTCTATCATGAAAAGATTAGATGGTGCTGGTGGAGCTCCCAAGGTCCTGGGAGTGTGCAACAACCCAAGAGCTATAGTGATGTCTTCCCGGGGTGAGATACCGCTCTCAGATGCCCTCTGGAGTAACCTACCCTACTGGTACCTGATCTGTATTGTGTTGAAGGTTGGTCAGCGCCTGCGCGAGGTCCACGAGCGGGGAGTTATACATGGTGACATTCACACCTCTAATGTCATGGTCACCCTCTCTCCTGACTTCTGTAAGCCACCTGAAGTATTCCTTATTGACTTCGGATTGTCGACCTTGAGCCCAAAGGCCCTGGCGGATGTGGGTGAATCACAGATGATAAAGAAAGACTTGACCTTGGATGTGAAGCAGCTGGGGGAAATGCTATTAGACATCTTTAAAACAATGAAGATGAGACGCAGAAGTCTATAAGAAGTGTAATTGAGATGGCAAGGCCACTTGAGGGTGAGCCAGCTGCTCTTGACGATGTTCTCCAGAAGCTGAGCTCTGTACTTACTGACGACTTCCATATTAACCTCCCCGGTGCCCCTCAGCCCTGCTCTGGACGGTGCCCTGCCGCGTCTTCCTCCAGGCTTCTACTCAAGCATGAAGGTCCACAAAGACATTCCCACACCTGAGTTATCTTATAATGATTTGTAAAACTGTTTTAACCTGCTTGTAATAATGTATAATAAAAGTATTATTATTAATAAAGAGTAAACTGAGTTAAGTCATAGTGTATTACTATATTGTAAGTGAAGTGGGTTAAGGAGACCTTGGGACTTGTTTATCATAAACAAAGACATTGATATTGTTTAACATAAACGAAAATATGATGGGAAATTGATTCCCCATGGTCACAAAACGGTCCTACAAAGCTATACATTTATGATTCACAACAAGATTCTACAAAGCTATACATTGACGATTCACAACATGGTCCTACAAAGGTCCTTTATTATTGCACTTATCGAAAAGTGGATGACTGTTGAAAATAGACAACTATTAGCTGAATGTCAGATAAATGGATTTAAACTATCTCTCTTCATATGAAAGATTTCTAATTTGGGGAATTAACTTTGCCATCCTACGCTGGACACGTTCAAGTGAATTTATATCCATTCTGCAGTACGACGACCAAAACTGAACTTCATAATCTAAATGGGGCCTAACCAGAGCAAGATATAGATAAAGAATAACTCCAGGTGTCTTGTTACTAACGTTTCGATTAATAAATCTCAGTGTCCTATTTGCCTTATTACGAACATTCATGCATTGATCCTTTTAAATTCTAACTAATCATAACTTCCAGATCCCTTTCGCAATCTCAGCACCATCCAGCTCGTATCTCGTAACTCTATCATCATTACCTAACCTCAAAACTTTACATTTATCAGCATTAAACTACATCTGGCAATCTTTCGACCATTTCAAACCCCTATTTAGATCAATTTGAAGTGACAGTGATAGTCTTCTTCCGTGTTAATTTCCCTACCGATTTTTGTATCATCGGCAAATGTTGCTACTCAAACATAAATCTAAATCATTTATATATTATATGAACAACAGAGGTCCCAGGACAGAGCCTTGAGGCACTCCACTAACAACATTATCCCACTCTGACTTAACCCCATTTATACTAACTCTCTGTTTCTTTTGGAATAGCCATGCACTAATCCAACTTAATATAGCATCCCCAATACCATGAGCCTCTATTTTTTTAATCAGTCTTTCATGTGGCACTGTATCAAAAGCTTTGATAAAGTCAAGGTACACAACATCACAATCCTTACCACTATAAACTGCCTCAACTATGCTGTAATAAAAAGATAGCAAATTTGTTAAACATGAACAGCCATTTGTAAAACCATGTTGCGACTCATTTATTAATTTATGTTTTTCAAGATAAGGACTAATTGTGTTTGCAATTATCGATTCAAGTAACTTTCCCACAATATACGTTAGGCTAATTGGCCGATGGTTTGACGCAAGTGATCTATATACTTTCCAAAAAATTGGTACCACATTAGCAACCTTCCATGACTCCGGCACTCTGCCTAACTCTATTGAATTATTAAATATGGTAGACAGTGGCTCGGAAAGCTCCTCTTTGCATTCTTTAAGCACCATGGCAAACACTTCATCCGGCCCTGGGGATTTGTTTCGTTTTAGTTTTACTATTTATATTGCAATATTTTTGTATATACAGTATCTGTATTGTAAATACAATATCTGTATTGTAATATTGTATTGTAAATACAATATCTGTATTGTAAATACAATATTTTTCATAGACAACTGGGAACACTTCTATGGAAGAAACGAAATCTATGCTCGTGATGAGGTGCATCTATCGAGGGCTGATGTTGTTGCTGTTGCGAACTTGTTGGAACCAGTGGTTAGAGGCATTTGTTTGGGTTTAAACTGCTAGTAGATAGTGGTAGGGGAATTGATAGGGAAGAAGGAGGTAATAAAAATATGTGTTTGTTGGATAAACAAATTGGCAAAATGATCAGGGAAAGAGAAGGGCCTCAAAATATTAATTCACTTAGGGTATATTACACTAACAGTAGAAATCAAATAAACAAAATAAACGAGTTAAATGCTCTTGTCTGAAAGAATCAAAACTGACCCACATACAGAAACTATTTGGATAGAATTATACGAAAGAGCAAATAATCTTATAATAGGAGTTATATACAGGCCACCAAACTTAAAAGAGGATTGAAGCAAAGCACCTATGGGATGAAATATCTAGAGCATCTATGTCTAGCAGTATTTGTGTCATGGGTGACTTTAATTTCAGTGGAATAAATTGGTCTAACAGAACAGGGAATAATGAAGCAGAAGATTTTATAGAATTAATTGACGATTGCTTTCTTAGCCAACACATTAAGAAACCAACGCAGGAAAAAATTACTTTAGTTTTAGTGTTAACTAACAGGGAAACAAAAATTAATGACATCGAAATAGCAAATGAATTTAATAGCTTCTTTTCATCGGTTGGTGCTAACCTTGCCAGTAAAATTCCAGACTCAGACACATATCAACACATATCTTTCAGGCAGCTATCCAAACTCTTCTTATTTCACCAGTCAGCCCAACAGATGTTGTGTCCATCATACACTCACTAAAAACCAAAGCTGGGATCATCAGTGAAATCCCATCCATTGTATACAAGAACGCCATGACATAAATTAAAGTCACCCATGACATAAATACTGTTAGATCTAGATGCTCTAGATATTTCATCCCATAGATGCTTTGCTTCCATTCTGTCTAAATTTGGGGGCCTATATATAACTCCTATTATAATATTATTTGCTTTTTCGTTTAATTCTATCCAAATAGTTTCTGTGTGTGGCTCAGTTTTGATTCCCTCTTTGAGACTACATTTCAAAATGTCCCTAACATATATGGCTACTCCCCCTCCTCGTCTATTATATCTATCTGTGTGAAATAGTTTAAATCCATTTATTTATTATTCAGCTAATAGTTCTCTATTTTCTACATTCATCTTATCATAACTCCCAGATCCCTTTCGCAATTCGACTTCGCAATCTCAACACCATCTAGCTCGCATCTTGTAACTCTATCATCATTAACTTTACATTTATCAGCATTAAACTGCATCTGCCAATCCTTTGACCATTTCAAAACCCTATTTAGATCAACTTGAAGTGATAGTGAGTCTTAAATCACTATCCAAGTGATAAATAAATCCCAGTGAGGACACTGGGATTTATTAATCGAAGCCTTAGTAACAAGACACCTGTTCTGGCTTTTCAGCTATATCTTGCTCTGTTAAGGCCCCATTTAGATTATGCAGTTCAGTTTTGGTTGCCGTACTATAGAATGGATATAAATTACATAAGAACAAAGGTAACTGTAGAAGGCCTATTGGCCCATACGAGGCAGCTCCTATCTATAACCACCCAATCCCACTCATATACTTGTCCAACCTGCGCTTGAAACAATCGAGGGACCCCACCTCCACCACGTTACGCGGCAATTGGTTTCACAAATCAACAACCCTGTTACTGAACCAGTATTTACCCAAGTCTTTCCTAAATCTAAACTTATCCAATTTATACCCATTGTTTCGTATTCTGTCTTGTGTTGATATTTTCAATACCCTATTAATATCTCCTTTGTTATTATCCATTCATCCACTTGTAAACCTCTATCATGTCACCCCTAACTCTTCGCCTTCCCAGTGAATGCAACTTAAGCTTTGTTAATCTTTCTTCATATGAAAGATTTCTAATTTGGGGAATTAACTTAGTCATCCTACGTTGTACACGTTCAAGTGAATTTATATCCACTCTATAATACGGCGACCAAAACTGAAATGCATAATCTAAATGGGGCCTAACCAGAGCAAGATATAGCTTAAGAACCACACCAGGTGTCTTGTTACTAACGCTTCGATTAATAAATCCCTGTGTCCTATTTGCCTTATTACGAACATTCATGCATTGATCCTTTTGTTTTAAATTCTTACTAATCATAACTCCCAGATCCCTTTCGCAATCTGACTTCGCAATCTCAACACCATCTAGCTCGTATCCTGTAACTCTATCATCATTACCTAGCCTCAGAACTTTACATTTATGAACATTAAACTGCATTTGCCAATCCTTTGACCATTTCAAAACCCTATCTAGATCAACTAGAAGTGATAGTGAGTCCTCCTCCGAATTAATTTCCCTACCGATTTTCTTATCATCGGCAAATTTGCAACTGTTGCTACTCAAACCTGAATCTAAATCATTTATATATATTATAAACAACAGAGGTCTCAGGACAGAGCCCTGAGGGACTCCACTAACAACATTATCCCACTCTGACTTAACCCCATTTATACTAACTCTGTTTCCTTTGGAATAGCCATGCCCTAATCCAAGTTAATATAGCTTATTCTTACCTTTCTTCTATTCTTCCTCTTATTTTTACCTTTCCTCTTATTCCTACCATCCTCTTATTCTTACAATCCCATTCTTACCTTTCATTTTATTATTACCTTTCATCCTATTATTACCTTTCATCCTGTTATTACTTCTCATCCTATTATTACCTTTCACCTTCTTCTTACCTGTTTTGTCTTGCCTACTACTCTTACCTCTCACCTCACCTGACTCTTATATATGTCAGCGCCTACTTCTCTTCCCTCACAATGTTATGGTAATTGTCCAGGACGGACTATATCATCCAGTGTGAGGATTGACTATCATATTCAGTCACGGGTTTGTGCAGGGAAGAGGCCTCCTGCGATTGATCCTGGTGCTCATATTTCCGTTTTACATTTATCTGTATAAGACAATTTTGTGAGTATATTACAGCGATCAACATGAAGTCTTGGGTTTCACTGAACTCTGCTCGCCTTCATCACCTCACGTCCCAGATGGAATACCTTGGTGAGGGCGTTGATGGGGTTGTGGGGCGCATTCCCTGGCGCGGTGGATTTGCCATCTTGAAGACGATGAGGTATGCCTCTCCGAGGGCTTTCAAGACAGAGCTGTCTATCATGAAAAGATTAGATGGTGCTGGTGGAGCTCCCAAGGTCCTGGGAGTGTGCAACAACCCAAGAGCTATAGTGATGTCTTCCCGGGGTGAGATACCGCTCTCAGATGCCCTCTGGAGTAACCTACCGGACTGGTACCTGATCTGTATTGTGTTGAAGGTTGGTCAGCGCCTGCGCGAGGTCCACGAGCGGGGAGTTATACATGGTGACATTCACACCTCTAATGTCATGGTCACCTTCTCTCCTGACTTCTGTAAGCCACCTGAAGTATTCCTTATTGACTTCGGATTGTCGACCTTGAGCCCAAAGGCCCTGGCGGATGTGGGTGATACACAGATGATAAAGAAAGACTTGACCTTGGATGTGAAGCAGCTGGGGGAAATGCTATTAGACATCTTTAAAACAATGAAGATGAGACGCAGAAGTCTATAAGAAGTGTAATTGAGATGGCAAGGCCACTTGAGGGTGAGCCAGCTGCTCTTGACGATGTTCTCCAGAAGCTGAACTCTGTACTTACTGACGACTTCCATATTAACCTCCCCGGTGCCCCTCAGCCCTGCTCTGGACGGTGCCCTGCCGCGTCTTCCTCCAGACTTCTACTCAAGCATGAAGGTCCACAAAGACATTCCCACACCTGAGTTATCTTATAATGATTTGTAAAACTGTTTTAACCTGCTTGTAATAATGTATAATAAAAGTATTATTATTAATAAAGAGTAAACTGAGTTAAGTCATAGTGTATTACTATATTGTAAGTGAAGTGGGTTAAGGAGACCTTGGGACTTGTTTATCATAAACAAAGACATTGATATTGTTTAACATAAACGAAAATATGATGGGAAATTGATTCCCCATGGTCACAAAACGGTCCTACAAAGCTATACATTTATGATTCACAACAAGATTCTACAAAGCTATACATTGACGATTCACAACATGGTCCTACAAAGGTCCTTTATTATTGCACTTATCGAAAAGTGGATGACTGTTGAAAATAGACAACTATTAGCTGAATGTCAGATAAATGGATTTAAACTATCTCTCTTCATATGAAAGATTTCTAATTTGGGGAATTAACTTTGCCATCCTACGCTGGACACGTTCAAGTGAATTTATATCCATTCTGCAGTACGACGACCAAAACTGAACTTCATAATCTAAATGGGGCCTAACCAGAGCAAGATATAGATAAAGAACAACTCCAGGTGTCTTGTTACTAACGTTTCGATTAATAAATCTCAGTGTCCTATTTGCCTTATTACGAACATTCATGCATTGATCCTTTTAAATTCTAACTAATCATAACTTCCAGATCCCTTTCGCAATCTCAGCACCATCCAGCTCGAATCTCGTAACTCTATCATCATTACCTAACCTCAAAACTTTACATTTATCAGCATTAAACTACATATGGCAATCTTTCGACCATTTCAAACCCCTATTTAGATCAATTTGAAGTGATAGTGATAGTCTTCTTCCGTGTTAATTTCCCTACCGATTTTTGTATCATCGGCAAATGTTGCTACTCAAACATAAATCTAAATCATTTATATATTATATGAACAACAGAGGTCCCAGGACAGAGCCTTGAGGCACTCCACTAACAACATTATCCCACTCTGACTTAACCCCATTTATACTAACTCTCTGTTTCTTTTGGAATAGCCATGCACTAATCCAACTTAATATAGCATCCCCAATACCATGAGCCTCTATTTTTTTAATCAGTCTTTCATGTGGCACTGTATCAAAAGCTTTGATAAAGTCAAGGTACACAACATCACAATCCTTACCACTATAAACTGCCTCAACTATGCTGTAATAAAAAGATAGCAAATTTGTTAAACATGAACAGCCATTTGTAAAACCATGTTGCGACTCATTTATTAATTTATGTTTTTCAAGATAAGGACTAATTGTGTTTGCAATTATCGATTCAAGTAACTTTCCCACAATATACGTTAGGCTAATTGGCCGATGGTTTGACGCAAGTGATCTATATACTTTCCAAAAAATTGGTACCACATTAGCAACCTTCCATGACTCCGGCACTCTGCCTAACTCTATTGAATTATTAAATATGGTAGACAGTGGCTCGGAAAGCTCCTCTTTGCATTCTTTAAGCACCATGGCAAACACTTCATCCGGCCCTGGGGATTTGTTTCGTTTTAGTTTTACTATTTATATTGCAATATTTTTGTATATACAGTATCTGTATTGTAAATACAATATCTGTATTGTAATATTGTATTGTAAATACAATATCTGTATTGTAAATACAATATTTTTCATAGACAACTGGGAACACTTCTATGGAAGAAACGAAATCTATGCTCGTGATGAGGTGCATCTATCGAGGGCTGATGTTGTTGCTGTTGCGAACTTGTTGGAACCAGTGGTTAGAGGCATTTGTTTGGGTTTAAACTGCTAGTAGATAGTGGTAGGGGAATTGATAGGGAAGAAGGAGGTAATAAAAATATGTGTTTGTTGGATAAACAAATTGGCAAAATGATCAGGGAAAGAGAAGGGCCTCAAAATATTAATTCACTTAGGGTATATTACACTAACAGTAGAAATCAAATAAACAAAATAAACGAGTTAAATGCTCTTGTCTGAAAGAATCAAAACTGACCCACATACAGAAACTATTTGGATAGAATTATACGAAAGAGCAAATAATCTTATAATAGGAGTTATATACAGGCCACCAAACTTAAACAGGATTGAAGCAAAGCACCTATGGGATGAAATATCTAGAGCAACTATGTCTAGCAGTATTTGTGTCATGGGTGACTTTAATTTCAGTGGAATAAATTGGTCTAACAGAACAGGGAATAATGAAGCAGAAGATTTTATAGAATTAATTGACGATTGCTTTCTTAGCCAACACATTAAGAAACCAACGCAGGAAAAAATTACTTTAGTTTTAGTGTTAACTAACAGGGAAACAAAAATTAATGACATCGAAATAGCAAATGAATTTAATAGCATTCTTTTCATCGGTTGGTGCTAACCTTGCCAGTAAAATTCCACAGACTCAGACACATATCAACACATATCTTTCAGGCAGCTATCCAAACTCTTCTTATTTCACCAGTCAGCCCAACAGATGTTGTGTCCATCATACACTCACTAAAAACCAAAGCTGGGATCATCAGTGAAATCCCATCCATTGTATACAAGAACGCCATGACATAAATTAAAGTCACCCATGACATAAATACTGTTAGATCTAGATGCTCTAGATATTTCATCCCATAGATGCTTTGCTTCCATTCTGTCTAAATTTGGGGGCCTATATATAACTCCTATTATAATATTATCTGCTTTTTCGTTTAATTCTATCCAAATAGTTTCTGTGTGTGGCTCAGTTTTGATTCCCTCTTTGAGACTACATTTCAAAATGTCCCTAACATATATGGCTACTCCCCCTCCTCGTCTATTATATCTATCTGTGTGAAATAGTTTAAATCCATTTATTTATTATTCAGCTAATAGTTCTCTATTTTCTACATTCATCTTATCATAACTCCCAGATCCCTTTCGCAATTCGACTTCGCAATCTCAACACCATCTAGCTCGCATCTTGTAACTCTATCATCATTAACTTTACATTTATCAGCATTAAACTGCATCTGCCAATCCTTTGACCATTTCAAAACCCTATTTAGATCAACTTGAAGTGATAGTGAGTCTTAAATCACTATCCAAGTGATAAATAAATCCCAGTGAGGACACTGGGATTTATTAATCGAAGCCTTAGTAACAAGACACCTGTTCTGGCTTTTCAGCTATATCTTGCTCTGTTAAGGCCCCATTTAGATTATGCAGTTCAGTTTTGGTCGCCGTACTATAGAATGGATATAAATTACATAAGAACAAAGGTAACTGTAGAAGGCCTATTGGCCCATACGAGGCAGCTCCTATCTATAACCACCCAATCCCACTCATATACTTGTCCAACCTGCGCTTGAAACAATCGAGGGACCCCACCTCCACCACGTTACGCGGCAATTGGTTTCACAAATCAACATCCCTGTTACTGAACCAGTATTTACCCAAGTCTTTCCTAAATCTAAACTTATCCAATTTATACCCATTGTTTCGTATTCTGTCTTGTGTTGATATTTTCAATACCCTATTAATATCTCCTTTGTTATTATCCATTCATCCACTTGTAAACCTCTATCATGTCACCCCTAACTCTTCGCCTTCCCAGTGAATGCAACTTAAGCTTTGTTAATCTTTCTTCATATGAAAGATTTCTAATTTGGGGAATTAACTTAGTCATCCTACGTTGTACACGTTCAAGTGAATTTATATCCACTCTATAATACGGCGACCAAAACTGAAATGCATAATCTAAATGGGGCCTAACCAGAGCAAGATATAGCTTAAGAACCACACCAGGTGTCTTGTTACTAACGCTTCGATTAATAAATCCCTGTGTCCTATTTGCCTTATTACGAACATTCATGCATTGATCCTTTTGTTTTAAATTCTTACTAATCATAACTCCCAGATCCCTTTCGCAATCTGACTTCGCAATCTCAACACCATCTAGCTCGTATCCTGTAACTCTATCATCATTACCTAGCCTCAGAACTTTACATTTATCAACATTAAACTGCATTTGCCAATCCTTTGACCATTTCAAAACCCTATCTAGATCAACTTGAAGTGATAGTGAGTCCTCCTCCGAATTAATTTCCCTACCGATTTTCTTATCATCGGCAAATTTGCAACTGTTGCTACTCAAACCTGAATCTAAATCATTTATATATATTATAAACAACAGAGGTCTCAGGACAGAGCCCTGAGGGACTCCACTAACAACATTATCCCACTCTGACTTAACCCCATTTATACTAACTCTGTTTCCTTTGGAATAGCCATGCCCTAATCCAAGTTAATATAGCTTATTCTTGCCTTTCTTCTATTCTTCCTCTTATTTTTACCTTTCCTCTTATTCCTACCATCCTCTTATTCTTACAATCCCATTCTTACCTTTCATTTTATTATTACCTTTCATCCTATTATTACCTTTCATCCTGTTATTACTTCTCATCCTATTGTTACCTTTCACCTTCTTCTTACCTGTTTTGTCTTGCCTACTACTCTTACCTCTCACCTCACCTGACTCTTATATATGTCAGCGCCTACTTCTCTTCCCTCACAATGTTATGGTAATTGTCCAGGACGGACTATATCATCCAGTGTGAGGATTGACTATCATATTCAGTCACGGGTTTGTGCAGGGAAGAGGCCTCCTGCGATTGATCCTGGTGCTCATATTTCCGTTTTACATTTATCTGTATAAGACAATTTTGTGAGTATATTACAGCGATCAACATGAAGTCTTGGGTTTCACTGAACTCTGCTCGCCTTCATCACCTCACGTCCCAGATGGAATACCTTGGTGAGGGCGTTGATGGGGTTGTGGGGCGCATTCCCTGGCGCGGTGGATTTGCCATCTTGAAGACGATGAGGTATGCCTCTCCGAGGGCTTTCAAGACAGAGCTGTCTATCATGAAAAGATTAGATGGTGCTGGTGGAGCTCCCAAGGTCCTGGGAGTGTGCAACAACCCAAGAGCTATAGTGATGTCTTCCCGGGGTGAGATACCGCTCTCAGATGCCCTCTGGAGTAACCTACCGGACTGGTACCTGATCTGTATTGTGTTGAAGGTTGGTCAGCGCCTGCGCGAGGTCCACGAGCGGGGAGTTATACATGGTGACATTCACACCTCTAATGTCATGGTCACCCTCTCTCCTGACTTCTGTAAGCCACCTGAAGTATTCCTTATTGACTTCGGATTGTCGACCTTGAGCCCAAAGGCCCTGGCGGATGTGGGTGATACACAGATGATAAAGAAAGACTTGACCTTGGATGTGAAGCAGCTGGGGGAAATGCTATTAGACATCTTTAAAACAATGAAGATGAGACGCAGAAGTATACAGAAGTCTATAAGAAGTGTAATTGAGATGGCAAGGCCACTTCAGGGTGAGCCAGCTGCTCTTGACGATGTTCTCCAGAAGCTGAACTCTGTACTTACTGACGACTTCCATATTAACCTCCCCGGTGCCCCTCAGCCCTGCTCTGGACGGTGCCCTGCCGCGTCTTCCTCCAGGCTTCTACTCAAGCATGAAGGTCCACAAAGACATTCCCACACCTGAGTTATCTTATAATGATTTGTAAAACTGTTTTAACCTGCTTGTAATAATGTATAATAAAAGTATTATTATTAATAAAGAGTAAACTGAGTTAAGTCATAGTGTATTACTATATTGTAAGTGAAGTGGGTTAAGGAGACCTTGGGACTTGTTTATCATAAACAAAGACATTGATATTGTTTAACATAATCGAAAATATGATGGGAAATTGATTCCCCATGGTCACAAAACGGTCCTACAAAGCTATACATTTATGATTCACAACAAGATTCTACAAAGCTATACATTGACGATTCACAACATGGTCCTACAAAGGTCCTTTATTATTGCACTTATCGAAAAGTGGATGACTGTTGAAAATAGACAACTATTAGCTGAATGTCAGATAAATGGATTTAAACTATCTCTCTTCATATGAAAGATTTCTAATTTGGGGAATTAACTTTGCCATCCTACGCTGGACACGTTCAAGTGAATTTATATCCATTCTGCAGTACGACGACCAAAACTGAACTTCATAATCTAAATGGGGCCTAACCAGAGCAAGATATAGATAAAGAACAACTCCAGGTGTCTTGTTACTAACGTTTCGATTAATAAATCTCAGTGTCCTATTTGCCTTATTACGAACATTCATGCATTGATCCTTTTAAATTCTAACTAATCATAACTTCCAGATCCCTTTCGCAATCTCAGCACCATCCAGCTCGTATCTCGTAACTCTATCATCATTACTAACCTCAAAACTTTACATTTATCAGCATTAAACTACATCTGGCAATCTTTCGACCATTTCAAACCCCTATTTAGATCAATTTGAAGTGATAGTGATAGTCTTCTTCCGTGTTAATTTCCCTACCGATTTTTGTATCATCGGCAAATGTTGCTACTCAAACATAAATCTAAATCATTTATATATTATATGAACAACAGAGGTCCCAGGACAGAGCCTTGAGGCACTCCACTAACAACATTATCCCACTCTGACTTAACCCCATTTATACTAACTCTCTGTTTCTTTTGGAATAGCCATGCACTAATCCAACTTAATATAGCATCCCCAATACCATGAGCCTCTATTTTTTTAATCAGTCTTTCATGTGGCACTGTATCAAAAGCTTTGATAAAGTCAAGGTACACAACATCACAATCCTTACCACTATAAACTGCCTCAACTATGCTGTAATAAAAAGATAGCAAATTTGTTAAACATGAACAGCCATTTGTAAAACCATGTTGCGACTCATTTATTAATTTATGTTTTTCAAGATAAGGACTAATTGTGTTTGCAATTATCGATTCAAGTAACTTTCCCACAATATACGTTAGGCTAATTGGCCGATGGTTTGACGCAAGTGATCTATATACTTTCCAAAAAATTGGTACCACATTAGCAACCTTCCATGACTCCGGCACTCTGCCTAACTCTATTGAATTATTAAATATGGTAGACAGTGGCTCGGAAAGCTCCTCTTTGCATTCTTTAAGCACCATGGCAAACACTTCATCCGGCCCTGGGGGATTTGTTTCGTTTTAGTTTTACTATTTATATTGCAATATTTTTGTATATACAGTATCTGTATTGTAAATACAATATCTGTATTGTAATATTGTATTGTAAATACAATATCTGTATTGTAATATTGTATTGTAAATACAATATTTTTCATAGACAACTGGGAACACTTCTATGGAAGAAACGAAATCTATGCTCGTGATGAGGTGCATCTATCGAGGGCTGATGTTGTTGCTGTTGCGAACTTGTTGGAACCAGTGGTTAGAGGCATTTGTTTGGGTTTAAACTGCTAGTAGATAGTGGTAGGGGAATTGATAGGGAAGAAGGAGGTAATAAAAATATGTGTTTGTTGGATAAACAAATTGGCAAAATGATCAGGGAAAGAGAAGGGCCTCAAAATATTAATTCACTTAGGGTATATTACACTAACAGTAGAAATCAAATAAACAAAATAAACGAGTTAAATGCTCTTGTCTGAAAGAATCAAAACTGACCCACATACAGAAACTATTTGGATAGAATTATACGAAAGAGCAAATAATCTTATAATAGGAGTTATATACAGGCCACCAAACTTAAACAGGATTGAAGCAAAGCACCTATGGGATGAAATATCTAGAGCATCTATGTCTAGCAGTATTTGTGTCATGGGTGACTTTAATTTCAGTGGAATAAATTGGTCTAACAGAACAGGGAATAATGAAGCAGAAGATTTTATAGAATTAATTGACGATTGCTTTCTTAGCCAACACATTAAGAAACCAACGCAGGAAAAAATTACTTTAGTTTTAGTGTTAACTAACAGGGAAACAAAAATTAATGACATCGAAATAGCAAATGAATTTAATAGCTTCTTTTCATCGGTTGGTGCTAACCTTGCCAGTAAAATTCCACAGACTCAGACACATATCTTTCAGGCAGCTATCCAAACTCTTCTTATTTCACCAGTGAGCCCAACAGATGTTGTGTCCATCATACACTCACTAAAAACCAAAGCTGGGATCATCAGCGAAATCCCATCCATTGTATACAAGAACGCCATGACATAAATTAAAGTCACCCATGACATAAATACTGTTAGATCTAGATGCTCTAGATATTTCATCCCATAGATGCTTTGCTTCCATTCTGTCTAAATTTGGGGGCCTATATATAACTCCTATTATAATATTATTTGCTTTTTCGTTTAATTCTATCCAAATAGTTTCTGTGTGTGGCTCAGTTTTGATTCCCTCTTTCAGACTACATTTCAAAATGTCCCTAACATATATGGCTACTCCCCCTCCTCGTCTATTATATCTATCTGTGTGAAATAGTTTAAATCCATTTATTTATTATTCAGCTAATAGTTCTCTATTTTCTACATTCATCTTATCCTAACTCCCAGATCCCTTTCGCAATTCGACTTCGCAATCTCAACACCATCTAGCTCGCATCTTGTAACTCTATCATCATTACCTAGCCTCAAAACTTTACATTTATCATCATTAAACTGCATCTGCCAATGCTTTGACCATTTCAAAACCCTATTTAGATCAACTTGAAGTGATAGTGAGTCTTAAATTACTATCCAAGTGATAAATAAATCCCAGTGAGGACACTGGGATTTATTAATCGAAGCCTTAGTAACAAGACACCTGTTCTGGCTTTTCAGCTATATCTTGCTCTGTTAAGGCCCCATTTAGATTATGCAGTTCAGTTTTGGTCGCCGTACTATAGAATGGATATAAATTACATAAGAACAAAGGTAACGGTAGAAGGCCTATTGGCCCATACGAGGCAGCTCCTATCTATAACCACCCAATCCCACTCATATACTTGTCCAACCTGCGCTTGAAACAATCGAGGGACCCCACCTCCACCACGTTACGCGGCAATTGGTTTCACAAATCAACAACCCTGTTACTGAACCAGTATTTACCCAAGTCTTTCCTAAATCTAAACTTATCCAATTTATACCCATTGTTTCGTATTCTGTCTTGTGTTGATATTTTCAATACCCTATTAATATCTCCTTTGTTATTATCCATTCATCCACTTGTAAACCTCTATTATGTCACCCCTAACTCTTCGCCTTCCCAGTGAATGCAACTTAAGCTTTGTTAATCTTTCTTCATATGAAAGATTTCTAATTTGGGGAATTAACTTAGTCATCCTACGTTGTACACGTTCAAGTGAATTTATATCCACTCTATAATACGGCGACCAAAACTGAAATGCATAATCTAAATGGGGCCTAACCAGAGCAAGATATAGCTTAAGAACCACACCAGGTGTCTTGTTACTAACGCTTCGATTAATAAATCCCTGTGTCCTATTTGCCTTATTACGAACATTCATGCATTGATCCTTTTGTTTTAAATTCTTACTAATCATAACTCCCAGATCCCTTTCGCAATCTGACTTCGCAATCTCAACACCATCTAGCTCGTATCCTGTAATTCTATCATCATTACCTAGCCTCAGAACTTTACATTTATCAACATTAAACTGCATTTGCCAATCCTTTGACCATTTCAAAACCCTATCTAGATCAACTTGAAGTGATAGTGAGTCCTCCTCCGAATTAATTTCCCTACCGATTTTCTTATCATCGGCAAATTTGCAACTGTTGCTACTCAAACCTGAATCTAAATCATTTATATATATTATAAACAACAGAGGTCTCAGGACAGAGCCCTGAGGGACTCCACTAACAACATTATCCCACTCTGACTTAACCCCATTTATACTAACTCTGTTTCCTTTGGAATAGCCATGCCCTAATCCAAGTTAATATAGCTTATTCTTGCCTTTCTTCTATTCTTCCTCTTATTTTTACCTTTCCTCTTATTCCTACCATCCTCTTATGCTTACAATCCCATTCTTACCTTTCATTTTATTATTACCTTTCATCCTATTATTACCTTTCATCCTGTTATTACTTCTCATCCTATTATTACCTTTCACCTTCTTCTTACCTGTTTTGTCTTGCCTACTACTCTTACCTCTCACCTCACCTGACTCTTATATATGTCAGCGCCTACTTCTCTTCCCTCACAATGTTATGGTAATTGTCCAGGACGGACTATATCATCCAGTGTGAGGATTGACTATCATATTCAGTCTCGGGTTTGTGCAGGGAAGAGGCCTCCTGCGATTGATCCTGGTGCTCATATTTCCGTTTTACACTTATCTGTATAAGACAATTTGTGAGTATATTACAGCGATCAACATGAAGTCTTGGGTTTCACTGAACTCTGCTCGCCTTCATCACCTCACGTCCCAGATGGAATACCTTGGTGAGGGCGTTGATGGGGTTGTGGGGCGCATTCCCTGGCGCGGTGGATTTGCCATCTTGAAGACGATGAGGTATGCCTCTCCGAGGGCTTTCAAGACAGAGCTGTCTATCATGAAAAGATTAGATGGTGCTGGTGGAGCTCCCAAGGTCCTGGGAGTGTGCAACAACCCAAGAGCTATAGTGATGTCTTCCCGGGGTGAGATACCGCTCTCAGATGCCCTCTGGAGTAACCTACCGGACTGGTACCTGATCTGTATTGTGTTCAAGGTTGGTCAGCGCCTGCGCGAGGTCCACGAGCGGGGAGTTATACATGGTGACATTCACACCTCTAATGTCATGGTCACCCTCTCTCCTGACTTCTGTAAGCCACCTGAAGTATTCCTTATTGACTTCGGATTGTCGACCTTGAGCCCAAAGGCCCTGGCGGATGTGGGTGATACACAGATGATAAAGAAAGACTTGACCTTGGATGTGAAGCAGCTGGGGGAAATGCTATTAGACATCTTTAAAACAATGAAGATGAGACGCAGAAGTATACAGAAGTCTATAAGAAGTGTAATTGAGATGGCAAGACCACTTGAGGGTGAGCCAGCTGCTCTTGACGATCTTCTCCAGAAGCTGAACTCTGTACTTACTGACGACTTCCATATTAACCTCCCCGGTGCCCCTCAGCCCTGCTCTGGACGGTGCCCTGCCGCGTCTTCCTCCAGGCTTCTACTCAAGCATGAAGGTCCACAAAGACATTCCCACACCTGAGTTATCTTATAATGATTTGTAAAACTGTTTTAACCTGCTTGTAATAATGTTTATGTATAATAAAATTATTATTATTAATAAAGAGTAAACTGAGTTAAGTCATAGTGTATTACTATATTGTAAGTGAAGTGGGTTAAGGAGACCTTGGGACTTGTTTATCATAAACAAAGACATTGATATTGTTTAACATAATCGAAAATATGATGGGAAATTGATTCCCCATGGTCACAAAACGGTCCTACAAAGCTATACATTTATGATTCACAACAAGATTCTACAAAGCTATACATTGATGATTCACAACATGGTCCTACAAAGGTCCTTTATTATTGCACTTATCGAAAAGTGGATGACTGTTGAAAATAGACAACTATTAGCTGAATGTCAAATAAATGGATTTAAACTATCTCTCTTCATATGAAAGATTTCTAATTTGGGGAATTAACTTTGCCATCCTACGCTGGACACGTTCAAGTGAATTTATATCCATTCTGCAGTACGACGACCAAAACTGAACTTCATAATCTAAATGGGGCCTAACCAGAGCAAGATATAGATAAAGAACAACTCCAGGTGTCTTGTTACTAACGTTTCGATTAATAAATCCCAGTGTCCTATTTGCCTTATTACGAACATTCATGCATTGATCCTTTTAAATTCTAACTAATCATAACTTCCAGATCCCTTTCGCAATCTCAGCACCATCCAGCTCGTATCTCGTAACTCTATCATCATTACCTAACCTCAAAACTTTACATTTATCAACATTAAACTACATCTGGCAATCTTTCGACCATTTCAAACCCCTATTTAGATCAATTTGAAGCGATAGTGATAGTCTTCTTCCGTGTTAATTTCCCTACCGATTTTTGTATCATCGGCAAATGTTGCTACTCAAACATAAATCTAAATCATTTATATATAATATGAACAACAGAGGTCCCAGGACAGAGCCTTGAGGCACTCCACTAACAACATTATCCCACTCTGACTTAACCCCATTTATACTAACTCTGTTTCTTTTGGAATAGCCATGCACTAATCCAACTTAATATAGCATCCCCAATACCATGAGCCTCTATTTTTTTAATCAGTCTTTCATGTGGCACTGTATCAAAAGCTTTGATAAAGTCAAGGTACACAACATCACAATCCTTACCACTATAAACTGCCTCAACTATGCTGTAATAAAAAGATAGCAAATTTGTTAAACATGAACAGCCATTTGTAAAACCATGTTGCGACTCATTTATTAATTTATGTTTTTCAAGATAAGGACTAATTGTGTTTGCAATTATCGATTCAAGTAACTTTCCCACAATATACGTTAGGCTAATTGGCCGATGGTTTGACGCAAGTGATCTATATACTTTCCAAAAAATTGGTACCACATTAGCAACCTTCCATGACTCCGGCACTATGCCTAACTCTATTGATTTATTAAATATGGTAGACAGTGGCTCGGAAAGCTCCTCTTTGCATTCTTTAAGCACCATGGCAAACACTTCATCCGGCCCTGGGGATTTATTTCGTTTTAGTTTTACTATTTATATTGCAATATTTTTGTATATACAGTATCTGTATTGTAAATACAATATCTGTATTGTAATATTGTATTGTAAATACAATATTTTTCATAGACAACTGGGAACACTTCTATGGAAGAAATGAAATCTATGCTCGTGATGAGGTGCATCTATCGAGGGCTGATGTTGTTGCTGTTGCGAACTTGTTGGAACCAGTGGTTAGAGGCATTTGTTTGGGTTTAAACTGCTAGTAGATAGTGGTATGGGAATTGATAGGGAAGAAGGAGGTAATAAAAATATGTGTTTGTTGGATAAACAAATTGGCAAAATGATCAGGGAAAGAGAAGGGCCTCAAAATATTAATTAACTTAGGGTATATTACACTAACAGTAGAAATCAAATAAACAAAATAAACGAGTTAAATGCTCTTGTCTGAAAGAATCAAAACTGACCCACATACAGAAACTATTTGGATAGAATTATACGAAAGAGCAAATAATCTTATAATAGGAGTTATATACAGGCCACCAAACTTAAACAGGATTGAAGCAAAGCACCTATGGGATGAAATATCTAGAGCATCTATGTCTAGCAGTATTTGTGTCATGGGTGACTTTAATTTCAAACAAATTTAAACAAATTGGTTTAACAGAACAGGGAATAATGAAGCAGAAGATTTTATAGAATTAATTGACGATTGCTTTCTTAGCCAACACATTAAGGAACCAACGCAGGAAAATAATACTTTAGATTTAGTGTTAACTAACAGGGAAACAAAAATTAATGACATCGAAATAGCAAATGAATTTAATAGCTTCTTTTCATCGGTTGGTGCTAACCTTGCCAGTAAAATTCCACAGACTCAGACACATATCAACACATATCTTTCAGGCAGCTATCCAAACTCTTCTTATTTCACCAGTCAGCCCGACAGATGTTGTGTCCATCATACACTCACTAAAAACCAAAGCTGGGAACATCAGTGAAATCCCATCCATTGTATACAAGAACGCCATGACATAAATTAAAGTCACCCATGACATAAATACTGTTAGATCTAGATGCTCTAGATATTTCATCCCATAGATGCTTTGCTTTCCATTCTGTCTAAATTTGGGGGCCTATATATAACTCCTATTATAATATTATTTGCTTTTTCGTTTAATTCTATCCAAATAGTTTCTGTGTGTGGCTCAGTTTTGATTCCCTCTTTGAGACTACATTTCAAAATGTCCCTAACATATATGGCTACTCCCCCTCCTCGTCTATTATATCTATCTGTGTGAAATAGTTTAAATCCATTTATTTATTATTCAGCTAATAGTTCTCTATTTTCTACATTCATCTTATCATAACTCCCAGATCCCTTTCGCAATTCGACTTCGCAATCTCAACACCATCTAGCTCGCATCTTGTAACTCTATCATCATTACCTAGCCTCAAAACTTTACATTTATCAGCATTAAACTGCATCTGCCAATCCTTTGACCATTTCAAAACCCTATTTAGATCAACTTGAAGTGATAGTGAGTCTTAAATCACTATCCAAGTGATAAATAAATCCCAGTGAGGACACTGGGATTTATTAATCGAAGCGTTAGTAACAAGACACCTGTTCTGGTTTTTCAGCTATATCTTGCTCTGGTAAGGCCCCATTTAGATTATGCAGTTCAGTTTTGGTCGCCGTACTATAGAATGGATATAAATTACATAAGAACAAAGGTAACTGTAGAAGGCCTATTGGCCCATACGAGGCAGCTCCTATCTATAACCACCCAATCCCACTCATATACTTGTCCAACCCGCGCTTGAAACAATCGAGGGACCCCACCTCCACCACGTTACGCGGCAATTGGTTCCACAAATCAACAACCCTGTTACTGAACCAGTATTTACCCAAGTCTTTCCTAAATCTAAACTTATCTAATTTATACCCATTGTTTCGTATTCTGTCTTGTGTTGATATTTTCAATACCCTATCAATATCTCCTTTGTTATTATCCATTCATCCACTTGTAAACCTCTATCATGTCACCCCTAACTCTTCGCCTTCCCAGTGAATGCAACTTAAGCTTTGTTAATCTTTCTTCATATGAAAGATTTCTAATTTGGGGAATTAACTTAGTCATCCTACGTTGTACACGTTCAAGTGAATTTATATCCACTCTATAATACGGCGACCAAAACTGAAATGCATAATCTAAATGGGGCCTAACCAGAGCAAGATATAGCTTAAGAACCACACCAGGTGTCTTGTTACTAACGCTTCGATTAATAAATCCCTGTGTCCTATTTGCCTTATTACGAACATTCATGCATTGATCCTTTTGTTTTAAATTCTTACTAATCATAACTCCCAGATCCCTTTCGCAATCCGACTTCGCAATCTCAACACCATCTAGCTCGTATCATCATTACCTAGCCTCAGAACTTTACCTTTGAACCTCAGAACAGAACCTTTGACCATTTCAAAACCCTATCTAGATCAACTTGAAGTGATAGTGAGTCCTCCTCCGAATTAATTTCCCTACCGATTTTCTTATCATCGGCAAATTTGCAAATGTTGCTACTCAAACCTGAATCTAAATCATTTATATATATTATAAACAACAGAGGTCCCAGGACAGAGCCCTGAGGGACTCCACTAACAACATTATCCCACTCTGACTTAACCCCATTTATACTAACTCTTTTTCCTTTGGAATAGCCATGCCCTAATCCAAGTTAATATAGCTTATTCTTACCTTTCTTCTATTCTTCCTCTTATTTTTACCTTTCCTCTTATTCCTACCATCCTCTTATTCTTACAATCCCATTCTTACCTTTCATTTTATTATTACCTTTCATCCTGTTATTACTTCTCATCCTATTATTACCTTTCACCTTCTTCTTACCTGTTTTCTCTTGCCTACTCCTCTTACCTCTCACCTCACCTGACTCTTATATATGTCAGCGCCTACTTCTCTTCCCTCACAATGTTATGGTAATTGTCCAGGACGGACTATATCATCCAGTGTGAGGATTGACTATCATATTCAGTCACGGGTTTGTGCAGGGAAGAGGCCTCCTGCGATTGATCCTGGTGCTCATATTTCCGTTTTACACTTATCTGTATAAGACAACTTGTGAGTATATTACAGCGATCAACATGAAGTCTTGGGTTTCACTGAATTCTGCTCGCCTTCATCACCTCACGTCCCAGATAAAATACCTTGGCGAGGGCGTTGATGGGGTTGTGGGGCGCATTCCCTGGCGCGGTGGATTTGCCATCTTGAAGATGGTGGATTTGCCATCTTGAAGACGATGAGGGATATATTGGGGTTGCTAATAGGAAATCACCTGCATGAGGAGCTGCTACAGCTCTAAGTCGGGCCCTTTCAAGACAGAGCTGCATGAAAAGATTAGATGGTGCTGGTGGAGCTCCCAAGGTCCTGGGAGTGTGCAACAACCCAAGAGCTATAGTGATGTCTTCCCGGGATGAGATACCGCTCTTAGATGCCCTCTGGAGTAACCTACCGGACTGGTACCTGATCTGTATTGTGTTGAAGGTTGGCCTGCGCGAGGTCCACGAGCGGGGAGTTATACATGGTGACATTCACACCTCTAATGTCATGGTCACCCTATCTCCTGACTTCTGTAAGCCACCTGAAGTATTCCTTATTGACTTCGGATTGTCGACCTTGAGCCCAAAGGCCCTGGCGGATGTGGGTGATACACAGATGATAAAGAAAGACTTGACCTTGGATGTGAAGCAGCTGGGGGAAATGCTATTAGACATCTTTAAAACAATGAAGATGAGACGCAGAAGTATACAGAAGTCTATAAGAAGTGTAATTGAGATGGCAAGGCCACTTGAGGGGGAGCCAGCTGCTCTTGACGATGTTCTCCAGAAGCTGAACTCTACTTACTGACGACTTCCATATTAACCTCCCCGGTGCCCCTCAGCCCTGCTCTGGACGGTGCCCTGCCGCGTCTTCCTCCAGGCTTCTACTCAAGCATGAAGGTCCACAAAGACATTCCCACACCTGAGTTATCTTATAATGATTTGTAAAACTGTTTTAACCTGCTTGTAATAATGTTTATGTATAATAAAAGTATTATTATTAATAAAGAGTAAACTGAGTTTAGTGTATTGTTGACCAGACCACACACTAGAAATTGAAGGAACGACGACGTTTCGGTCCGTCCTGGACCATTCTCAAGTCGATTGTGATGAGGAGGTAGGGACAGGCAATAAATAGGCAAGAGAGAGCTGAGGAGGAAAGTCAGGTGTAGGGGATAGTAGTAATGGAAACTGCAGCAGGCCTATTGGCCCATACGAGGCAGCTCCTATTATAACCACCGAAGGAGAAGTAATAGGAAAAAGAAGAGGATAGCAAGGGAGCGTAGGAGAAGACAATGAACAGAAAAAGGGAGAAGAGAGAAAGAAAAGGAAAGAGAAAGAAAGAATTGGAAGGGGGAAAGCTTATGTTAAGTCACGTTTGTTAGAAAGATTAGAGCATTTGAGTATATACTGTGAAAGGGAAGAGTCCACAGCAACAAAGCCAGGACTCAAGTTCATGTTGGGTACATTGTTTATAAGAGCCGATTCTACAAGACGGCGTCTGTGTAGAGTAGAGGCAGGAAAGATTATTTTTTTTTTTTTTTTTTAGAGGAAGACCAATCAATGGGATGATTAGAATCCCTCACATGGCAGAAGAGAGCATTGTTAGTGTCTGCAGACTTAACACTTCTCTTGTGTTCTTTAAGTCTGTCATTTAGTGTACGGCCAGTTTCGCCAAAGTATTGGAGAGGACAAGATGAACAGGAAATAGAGTAGACACCAGCAGCATTAGAAGCAGGAGGAGCAGTGTGAACTAGATTGCTACGAAGTGTGTTAGTTTGTCGAAAGGCGAGTTTAATGTCAAGAGGACGAAAGGTATTGGTAAAAGTTTTGAGTTCAGATATGAAGGGAAGGCATAGTACAGTGCTAGCAGTGTTGGAAGCAGGTTTAGGATGAAAGAAATTTCGTTTAGCTTGAGAGTGGGCACAGTTGATGAAATGCAAAGGATAACCAAGGCGAGAGAATGATTTGTAGATAAAGGCAATTTCAGAATCAAGAAACTGAGGGTCGCTGATGCGTAGAGCGCGGAGGAAGAGAGAGACGAGGACACTTTTCTTAACAGAAGGAGGATGGTAGGAAAAGAAGTGAATGTACATGTCACTATGCATGGGTTTACGGTAGACAGAGAAAGAGAACCCAGAGAGAATGTGAACATGAGCTTTAATGAGAGCTGTGAACATGAACATCAAGAAAAGGAAGGAGGGAATTAGATTCCCACTCAACTTTGAAATGGATAGAAGGAGCCAGATTGTTAAGAGAGGCTGGAAAAGATTAAGGTCATGAGGCCATAAAGCAAAAATGTCATCAACATATCGAAGCCAGAGAGAGGGACGAGTATCAATAGAAGGAAGAAGAACAGTTTCGAAGTATTCCATGTAGAAATTAGCAAGAACTGGGGAGAGAGGGGAACCCATAGCGACGCCGAAAGTTTGAGTGTAATATTTACCGTTGAAAGAGAAAGAGTTAGATTCAACACAGAGTCTAATGAGATCGAGGAAAACGTCAGTGGGAAGTGGGAGAGGAAGGAGGCCCTCTGACGCCTTCTGTCTGAGGAAAGAGGGAACGTCATCGAGCGGAACATTAGTGAACAGAGAGTCGACATCAAGACTAAGCATCTTACAAGAGGGTTGCAGGCGCAGTCTTTCTATGAAGTCCTGAGAGTGACGAAGGTGGGCAGGGGAAAAAGTGCCAAGGTAAGGTGTCAGGGTTTTAGCGAGCCAGGAGGCAAGAGTATAGCTGACAGAGCCCCGTGAAGAAATGATAGGACGAAGAGGAACACCAGGTTTATGAGTCTTAGGAAGACCATAGAAATAAGGAAGAGAAGGGCAGATGACACGGAAACGTTTAATGAGATCAAAGTCAGGAGGGCAAAGACTAGAGAGCTGTCTTAGTTTGCGGTTAAAGGAAGTTTTGAGGCGATCCAAAGGGTTAGAAGTCAGAGGAGCATAAGTGCGAGAGTCAGAGAGCAAGACATCTGCTTTTCGGAGGTAGTCCTCACGGTCAAGGACAACCACCGAATTACTTTTGTCGGAACGAAGGATAAGAATAGAGTTGTTAGATTTCAGGGAGGCAAGGGCAAGCTGGAAGCGACGAGGAAGGTGGTTATTTTTACTTCAGCCTTTACTTCAGCCACGTTATTGTGACTCATCGCCTGCTCATAGTGTATTACTATATTGTAAGTGAAGTGGGTTAAGGAGACCTTGGGACTTGTTTATCATAAACAGACATTGATATTGTTTAACATAAACGAAAATATGATGGGAAATTGATTCCCCATGGTCACAAAACGGTCCTACAAAGCTATACATTTATGATTCACAACAAGATTCTACAAAGCTATACATCGATGATTCACAACGTGGTCCTACAAAGGTCCTTTATTATTGCATTTATCGAAAAGTGGATGACTGTTGAAAATAGACAACTACTAGCTGAATGTCAAATGAATGGATTTAAACTATCTCTCTTCATATGAAAGATTTCTAATTTGGGGAATTAACTTTGCCATCCTACGCTGGACACGTTCAAGTGAATTTATATCCATTCTGCAGTACGACGACCAAAACTGAACTTCATAATCTAAATGGGGCCTAACCAGAGCAAGATATAGATGAAGAATAACTCCAGGTGTCTTGTTACTAACGTTTCGATTAATTAATCCCAGTGTCCTATTTGCCTTATTACGAACATTCATGCATTGATCCTTTTAAATTCTAACTAATCATAACTTCCAGATCCCTTTCGCAATCTCAGCACCATCCAGCTCGTATCTCGTAACTCTATTATCATTACCTAACCTCAAAACTTTACATTTATCAGCATTAAACTACATCTGGCAGTCTTTCGACCATTTCAAACCCCTATTTAGATCAATTTGAAGTGATAGTGATAGTCTTCTTCCGTGTTAATTTCCCTCCCGATTTTTGTATCATCGGCAAATGTTGCTACTCATACATAAATCTAAATCATTTATATATTATATGAACAACAGAGGTCCCAGGACAGAGCCTTGAGGCACTCCACTAACAACATTATCCCACTCTGACTTAACCCCATTTATACTAACTCTATGTTTCTTTTGGAATACCCATGCCCTAATCCAACTTAATATAGCACCCCCAATACCATGAGCCTCTATTTTTTTAATCAGTCTTTCATATGGCACTGTATCAAAAGCTTTGCTAAAGTCAAGGTACACAACATCACAATCCTTACCACTATAAACTGCGTCAACTATGCTGTAATAAAAAGATAGCAAATTTGTTAAACATGAACGGCCATTTATAAAACCATGTTGTGACTCATTTATTTATTTATGTTTTAAAGATAAGGACTAATTGTGTTTGCAATTATCGATTCAAGTAAATTTCCCACAATATACGTTAGGCCGATATATAATTGGCCGATGGTTTGACGCAAGTGATCTATATACTTTCCAAAAAATTGGTACCACATTATCATCCTTCCATGACTCCGGCACTCTGCCTAACTCTATTGATTTATTAAATATGGTAGACAGTGGCTCGGAAAGCTCCTCTTTGCATTCTTTAAGCACCATGGCAAACACTTCATCCGACCCTGGGGATTTGTTTCGTTTTAGTTTTACTATTTATATTGCAATATTTTTGTATATACAGTATCTGTATTGTAAATACAATATCTGTATTGTAATATTGTATTGTAAATACAATATCTGTATTGTAATATTGTATTGTAAATACAATATCTGTATTGTAATATTGTATTGTAAATACAATATTTTTCATAGACAACTGGGAACACTTCTATGGAAGAAATGAAATCTATGCTCGTGATGAGGTGCATCTATCGAGGGCTGATGTTGTTGCTGTTGCGAACTTGTTGGAACCAGTGGTTAGAGGCATTTGATTGGGTTTAAACTGCTAGTAGATAGTGGCATGGGAATTGATAGGGAAGAAGGAGGTAATAAAAATATGTGTTTGTTGGATAAACAAATTGGCAAAATGATCAGGGAAAGAGAAGGGCCTCAAAATATTAATTAACTTAGGGTATATTACACTAACAGTAGAAATCAAAGAAACAAAATAAACGAGTTAAATGCTCTTATCTGAAAGAATCAAAAGTGACCCACATACAGAAACTATTTGGATAGAATTATACGAAAGAGCAAATAATCTTATAATAGGAGTTATATACAGGCCACCAAACTTAAACAGGATGGAAGCAAAGCACCTATGGGATGAAATATCTAGAGCATCTAGGTCTAGCAGTATTTGTGTCATGGGTGACTTTAATTTCAGTGGAATAAATTGGTCTAACAGAACAGGGAATAATGAAGCAGAAGATTTTATAGAATTAATTGACGATTGCTTTCTTAGCCAACACATTAAGGAACCAACGCAGGAAAATAATACTTTAGATTTAGTGTTAACTAACAGGGAAACAAAAATTAATGACATCGAAATAGCAAATGAATTTAATAGCTTCTTTTCATCGGTTGGTGCTAACCTTGCCAGTAAAATCCCACAGACTCAAACACATATCAACACATATCTTTCAGGCAGCTATCCAAACTCTTCTTATTTCACCAGTCAGCCCGACAGATGTTGTGTCCATCATACACTCACTAAAAACCAAAGCTGGGAACATCAGTGAAATCCCATCCATTGTATACAAGAACGCCATGACATAAAAAATAAAGTCACCCATGACATAAATACTGTTAGATCTAGATGCTCTAGATATTTCATCTCATAGATGCTTTGCTTCCATTCTGTCTAAATTTGGTGGCCTATATATAACTCCTATTATAATATTATTTGCTTTTTCGTTTAATTCTATCCAAATACTTTCTGTGTGTGGCTCAGTTTTGATTCCCTCTTTGAGACTACATTTCAAAATGTCCCTAACATATATGGCTACTCCCCCTCCTCGTCTATTATATCTATCTGTGTGAAATAGTTTAAATCCATTTATTTATTATTCAGCTAATAGTTCTCTATTTTCTACATTCATCTTATCATAACTCCCAGATCCCTTTCGCAATCTCAACACCATCTAGCTCGCATCTTGTAACTCTATCATCATTACCTAGCCTCAAAACTTTACATTTATCAGCATTAAACTGCATCTGCCAATCCTTTGACCATTTCAAAACCCTAATTAGATCAACTTGAAGTGATAGTGAGTCTTAAATCACTATCCAAGTGATAAATAAATCCCAGTGAGGACACTGGGATTTATTAATCGAAGCGTTAGTAACAAGACACCTGTTCTGGTTTTTCAGCTATATCTTGCTCTGGGAAGGCCCCATTTAGATTATGCAGTTCAGTTTTGGTCGCCGTACTATAGAATGGATATTAAATACATAAGAACAAAGGTAACTGCAGAAGGCCTATTGGCCCATACAAGGCAGCTCCTATCTATAACCACCCAATCCCACTCATATACTTGTCCAACCCGCGCTTGAAACAATCGAGGGACCCCACCTCCACCACGTTACGCGGCAATTGGTTCCACAAATCAACAACCCTGTTACTGAACCAGTATTTACCCAAATCTTTCCTAAATCTAAACTTATCCAATTTATACCCATTGTTTCGTGTTCTGTCTTGTGTTGTTACTTTTAATACCCTATTAATATCCCCTTTATTATGTCCATTCACCCATTTGTAAACCTCTATCATGTCACCCCTAACTCTTCGCCTTTCCAGTGAATGCAACTTAAGCTTTGTTAATCTTTCTTCATATGAAAGATTTCTAATTTGGGGAATTAACTTAGTCATCCTACGCTGGACATGTTCAAGTGAATTTATATCCATTCTATAATATGGCGACCAAAACTGAACTGCATAATCTAAATGGGGCCTAACTAGAGCAAGATATAGCTTGAGAACCACACCACGTGTCTTGTTACTAACGCTGCGATTAATAAATCCAAGTGTCCGATTTGCCTTATTACGAACATTTATGCATTGATCCTTTTGTTTTAAATTCTTACTAATCATAACTCCCAGATCCCTTTCGCAATTCGACTTCGCAATCTCAACACCATCTAGCTCGTATCTTGTAACCCTATCATCATTACCTAACCTCAGAACTTTACATTTATCAGCATTTAACTGCATCTGCCAATCCTTCGACCATTTCAAAACCCTATCTAGATCAACTTGAAGTGATAGTGAGTCCTCCTCCGAATTAATTTCCCTACCGATTTTCGTATCATCGGCAAATTTGCAAATGTTGCTACTCAAACCTGAATCTAAATCATTTATATATATTATAAACAACGTAGGTCCCAGGACAGAGCCCTGAGGCACTCCACTTACAACATTTTCCCACTCTGACTTGACTCCATTTATACTAACTCTCTGTTTTTTTTTATATAGTAATGCCCTAATCCAGCTTAATATAGCACCCCCAATACCATGAGACTCTATCTTTTTAATCAGTCTTTCATGTGGCACTGTATCAAAAGCTTTGCTAAAGTCAAGGTACACAACATCACAATCCTTACCACTATCAACTGCCTCAACTATGCTAGAATAAAAAGATAACAAATTTGTTAAACATGAACGGCCATTTATAAAACCATGTTGCGACTCAATTATTAATTTATGTTTTTCAAGATGAAGACGAATTTTATTTGCTATTATAGATTCGAGTAACTTTCCCACAATAGACGTTAGGCTAATTGGTCGATAGTTAGACGCAAGTGATCTATCTCCATCCTTAAAAACTGGTATCACATTAGCAACTTTCCAAAACTCTGGCACTCTGCCTGACTTTATTGATTTATTAAATATGGTTGACAGTGGGTCACAAAGCTCCTCTTTGCATTCTTTAAGCACCCTGGCAAACACTTCATCCGGCCCTGGGGATTTGTTTGGTTTGAGTTTTACTATTTGTTTAAGAACATCCTCCCTGGTAACTGTTAAACTCGTCGACCTGTCCTCGTACTCACCCACATGGACTTGTTCGGCTGAAGGCATATTGTTAAGTTCCCTTTAGTAAATACAGATACAAAATATTTATTGAAAATACTACTCATATCTTCATCACTATCTGTTATTTGACCTGTCTCAGTTTTTAATGGACCTATCCTTTCCCTGGTCTTAGTACGATATAACTGAAAAAACCCTTTAGGATTTGTCTTTGCTTGCCCTGCTATGCGAACTTCATAGTTTCACTTTGGCTTTCCTTATCTCTTTTTTAACATTTCTAACCAGTTGTATGAATTCCTGTTCTAAAGTGACCTCCCCATTTTTAATCCTTTTGTACCAAGCTCTCTTTTTACCTATAAGGTTCTTCAAATTCTTTGTTATCCACTTTGGGTCATTAGTATTCGATCTATTCAATTTGTATGGTATACTACGTTCCTGTGCTTTGTTTAGAATATTCTTAAATAAGTTATATATTGAATCCACATCGAAATCCCCATTTACGTCACCTATCGCTGGGTTAATGTCTCGCTCCAAGACCGGCCCCCACCCCATACCCAAGCCTTTCCAATCAATTTGACCCAAAATATTTCTTAGGCTATTAAAATCAACTTTTCGAAAATCTGGCACTTTAACAGAATTTTCTAATACAGGTCTATTCCATTCAATGCTAAATCTGATTTCTTTGTGATCACTGTTCCCTAGCTCACTCCCTATTTCGATGTCATTAATTTGTGTTTCCCTGTTAGTTAACACTAAATCTAAAATATTATTTTCCCGTGTTGGTTCCTTAATGTGTTGCGTAAGAAAGCAATCGTCAATTAATTCTAGAAAATCTTCTGCTTCACTATTCCCTGTTTTGTTCAACCAGTTTATTCCACTAAAATTAAAGTCACCCATGACGTAAATACAGTTAGATCTAGATGCCCTAGATATTTCATCCCATAGATGCTTTGCTTCCATTCTGTCTAAATTTGGTGGCCTATATATAACTCCTATTATAATATTATTTGCTTTTTCGTATAATTCTATCCAAATAGTTTCTGTGTGTGGCTCAGTTTTGATTCCCTCTTTGAGGCTACATTTCAAATTGTCCCTAACATATATGGCTACTCCCCCTCCTCGTCTAATATATCTATCTGTGTGAAATAGTTTAAATCCATTGATTTGATATTCAGCTAATAGTTCTCTATTTTCTACATTCATCCACGTTTCGGTAAGTGCAATAATATATATTTTTTCTGTGCAGACAATAGCATTTAATTCGTTAATTTTATTTCTTAGACTTCTCCTGTTAGTGTAATATACCCTAAGTGAATTGTTATTTTGAGGCTCTTCTCTTTCCCTGATCATTTTGCCAATTCCTTTTTCCCACAAACACATACTTTTATTATCTCCTTCCTCCAAATCAATTCCCATACCTCTATCTACTAACAGTTTAAACCCAAAACAAACACCTCTAACCATTTTTCCCAACGAGTTCGCAACAGCAACAACCCCAGCTCTCGATAGATGCACCCCATCACGAGCATACATTTCATTTCTTCCATAGAAGTGTTCCCAGTTGTCTATGAAAGATATTGCATTTGATTTGCAATATCTTTCCAGCCGGAAATTGACACCAAGTGCCCTTGACATCCATTCATTTCCCACTCCCTTTCTTGGAAGAATGCCACATATGATCGGGATTCCTCCCTTGCTCCTAACTAATTCAATGGCTGTCCTGAATCTCTGTATTAGTTCCTCACTCCTAACTCGCACAACATCATTACCACCTGCACTAATACAAATAATGGGTTTGTTTCCATTTCCCGTCATAATATCATTCATGTTTCCAACAATATCACCAATTCCAGCTCCCGGATAGCAAACCCTTAATCTGTTCCCCCTATCTCTGGCACAAAACGTTCTGTCTAAATACCTCACCTGGGAATCTCCCACAACCAAAATTCGCTTCGATTCTCCCTTTTCCTTTCGAGCAGTTTGAGGGGCCTGCGCTTCAATGCTCCTCGTTACTTTGTCTTTGCCACCTTGTTGAACAACAGGTTCAACACAGCACTTGTCCTGTAATACGTCAAATGCGTTAAAAGTCCTTAGGTGTAGGCTATTAGTTGTCGGTTTTGCCAAGGTCTTCTTAAGACCCCTGTCTTTCACAAATTGCCAAGACGAGGTCTTCTTATTATTGGTCCCGTCAGTCCTATTTAATGAGGTCCCGTCAACACTGGCCTCCTCCTTCGTTTCCTCCCGAAGTATCAGCCGTTGTACCTCCTCCCGCAGGGAATCCATATACTCTCATATACTTGTCCAACCCGCGCTTGAAACAATCGAGGGACCCCACCTCCACCACGTTATGCGGCAATTGGTTCCACAAATCAACAACCCTGTTACTGAACCAGTATTTACCCAAGTCTTTCCTAAATCTAAACTTATCCAATTTATACCCATTGTTTCGTGTTCTGCCTTGTGTTGATATTTTTAATACCCTATTAATATCCTCCCTGTTATGTCCATTCATCCACTTGTAAACCTCTATCATGTCACCCCAAACTCTTCGCCTTTCCAGTGAATGCAGCTTAAGCTTTGTTAATCTTTCTTCATATGAAAGATTTCTAATTTGGGGAATTAACTTAGTCATCCTACGTTGGACACGTTCAAGTGAATTTATATCCATTCTATAATACGGCGACCAAAACTGAACTGCATAATCTAAATGGGGCCTAACCAGAGCAAGATATAGCTTAAGAACCACACCAGGTGTGTTGTTACTAACGCTTCGATTAATAAATCCCAGTGTCCTATTCGCCTTATTACGAACATTCATGCATTGATCCTTTTGTTTTAAATTCTTACTAATCATAACTCCCAGATCCCTTTCGCAATCCGACTTCGCAATCTCAACACCATCTAGCTCGTATCTTGTAACTCTATCATCATTACCTAGCCTCAGAACTTTACATTTATCAGCATTAAACTGCATTTGCCAATCATTTGACCATTTCAAAACCCTATCTAGATCAACTTGAAGTGATAGTGAGTCCTCCTCCGAATTAATTTCCCTACCGATTTTCGTATCATCGGCAAATTTGCAAATGTTGCTACTCAAACCTGAATCTAAATCATTTATATATATTATAAACAACAGAGGTCCCAGGACAGAGCCCTGAGGTATTCCACTAACAACATTATCCCACTCTGACTTAACCCCATTTATACTAACTCTCTGTTTCCTTTGGAATAGCCATGCCCTAATCCAAGTTAATATATTAATGTTAGGTAAGGTAATGATGATAGAGGTTAGGTAATGATGATAGAGTTACAAGATACGAGCTAGATGGTGTTGTGATTGCGAAGTCGGATTGCGAAAGGGATCTGGGAGTTATGATTAGTAAGAATTTAAAACAAAAGGATCAATGCATAAATGTTCGTAATAAGGCAAATCGGACACTTGGATTTATTAATCGCAGCGTTAGTAACAAGACACCTGGTGTGGTTCTCAAGCTATATCTTGCTCTAGTTAGGCCCCATTTAGATTATGCAGTTCAGTTTTGGTCGCCATATTATAGAATGGATATAAATTCACTTGAACGTGTCCAGCGTAGGATGACTAAGTTAATTCCCCAAATTAGAAATCTTTCATATGAAGAAAGATTAACAAAGCTTAAGTTGCATTCACTGGAAAGGCGAAGAGTTAGGGGCGACATGATAGAGGTTTACAAGTGGGTGAATGGACATAACAAGGGGGATATTAATAGGGTATTAAAAGTATCAACACAGGACAGAACACGAAACAATGGGTATAAATTGGATAAGTTTAGATTTAGGAAAGACTTGGGTAAATACTGGTTCAGTAACAGGGTTGTTGATTTGTGGAACCAATTGCCGCGTAACGTGGTGGAGGTGGGGTCCCTCGATTGTTTCAAGCGCGGGTTGGACAAGTATATGAGTGGGATTGGGTGGTTATAGAATAGGAGCTGCCTCGAATGGGCCAATAGGCCTTCTGCAGTTACCTTTGTTCTTATGTTCTTATATCACCCCCAATACCATGAGCTTCTATTTTTTTAATTAGTCTTTCAAGTTTTTAATTAGTCTTATAAATTGGATAAGTTTAGATTTAGGAAACACTTGGGTAAATACTGGTTCGGTAACAGGGTTGTTGATTTGTGGAACCAATTACCGCGTAACGTGGTGGAGGTGGGGTCCCTTGATTGTTTCAAGCGCGGGTTGGACATGTATATGAGTGGGATTGGGTGGTTATAGATAGGAGCTGCCTCGTATGGGCCAATAGGCCTTCTGCAGTTACCTTTGTTCTTATGTTCATACCTTCCCTGATATTCTTAAAAAAGCAAGAGTAACGCCAGTTCATAAAGGAGGTAATCCGGCAGACATAAACAATTATAGACCATTATCAAACCTACCCATACTATCAAAAATATTTCAAAAAATTATCTACAAACAGCTCTACTCCTTTCTCGTACAACTCGACATTCTTAGCCCCTGTCAGTTTGGCTTCTGTTCCCAAAAGAGTACCAACGATGCAATTATTAGTCTCATTGATATAATTTTCTCAGCCCTTGACAAAAATGAGCTTCCGATTGGACTCTTCATTGACCTGAGAATGAACTTTGATACTGTTAATCACAATTACCTCTTACGTAAACTCCATCATTATGGAATCCGAGGACATGCACTGGACTATATCCAATCCTATCTTAGAATAGACACCAATGTGTAACCATCAATAATATAACCTCTCCCACTCTACAAATAACCGCTGGAGTGCCACAGGGCAGCATCTTGGGACCTCTCCTATTTCTTATATACATCAATGATCTGCTTAATGTCTCTAACATTCTGAAACCTATTTTGTTTCCTGATAATACTACCCTCATCTACTCTAACCCCAACCCACATACACTAAATGATGCTGTTAATAATTAACTAAAAAAAGTCCACTTATGGATGTCAACCAATAAACAAACACTTAACATACAAAAGACCTACTACATCTTATTTGGAAGCAAATGTACAAATGATATTCAGCTTCAGCTAGATAATGTAAACATTATTCTCTTTTATTATACTTACTGAAACGTGGTTAAAAGAGGATCCTACTCAACTCTTTAACATGCCTAACTACTCAGCAATTCACAACTGTCGTCAAATTAAGAGAGGTCGTGGTACTGGTCTTTACTACCACCAAGAACTAACATGCTTAAAAGTTATTAGCACTAGAGAGTGCTGTGGGGAGTATATCTTCACCAGTTTCAGAGTCAAGGGTGCGGAGTCTGTCCTGTCTGTGGGTGAAGTCTATAAAATTCCTAACACTGATGTGTCCGAATTCAACTCAAAACATCGAAATCTAATACTAGATAACAGACTGAACAAAAACCATCTTATTATCGCAGGGGACTTTAATATTGATCTCTGCAAGCCTGAACACCCTACTACTGTTAGCTTCCTCAACTGTATGAATTCCTGCTTCCTCATACCCTTAATCACTAGACCTACTAGAATCACTGATAGTACTGCCACGACTCTAGATCACATCTGGACCAACATAACCTCTCTGCTTACTCCAGGTATAATCCTCGATAGCACTACAGACCATTACCCCACATTTCTCTTAACGAACATTAATGAACCACCTCTAGAGACAAGGGAGTTAAGCTTTAGGCTGCACAATGAAACTGCTATAGGCAACTTTATAATTGCTGCTGCTAATGTCAACTGGGAGTCCGAGTTAGGTAACATAGGAGACATCAACCTAGCAGTGCAATCTTTTCTTCAAAAAACTCTCAGCCTTTATAACACCCACTGTCCTATGCTAACGAAACAAGTCACAACCAAAAGGCTAAACAATCCTTGGCTTACAAAAGGAATACTTAAATCCATTAATAAAAAACATGACCTCGAGAAGAAGTATAGGTTAGGAACCGTCTCCAAAGAATTCTCAAAGAATTACTCGTTATTGCTATCTAAAATAATTAGACGAGCCAAAACTTACTACTACAAAGATAAATTTACCCAAATAAAGAGCAACATTAAAAGAACTTTGAGCACAATTTCACAAATATTGGGAACAAAGAAGATTTTAAATAACACACCAACACTCCTGTCCAATAATGATGGTCAGCTTTCAGCCTCTGATTTTGCTATTGAGATCAATAGGTTCTTCTCTTCCATTGGGTCATCCTTTGCAAATGACATTCCATCTTCCAGTTCTGATGTTAAGGACTATCTTACAGGTAACTGTCCACAGTCTCTGTACCTAAAGCCTACAAATTCCACTGATGTTACTGAGATAATCCTTTCCTTTAAAACCAAGTGTAGTGCCCTTGAGGAGATATTAACTTTAATTTACAAAAAAAACTCCAGATCATTAGCCCCTGCTATTGCATTGCTCTTCAACAAGTCACTTGAACTCCAAACCTTTCCAGATATTCTAAAAAAAAAAGCGAGACTAACCCCTGTCCACAAATGTGGTGATCTCACAGATGTTAACAACTACAGACCTATATCAATCCTGCCTAACTTGTCAAAAATGTTTGAAAAACTAATCTGCCGGCAGCGTTACTCTTATCTAGCCAAACACATTATACTTAGCTCTTGTCAATATGGCTTCAGACCCAAAAAAAGCCCTAACGATCCACTTATTAGTATAATTAACTTGATTTATGCAGCTCTTGATAAATATGAGTTCCCTGTTGGGTTATTTGTGGACCTGCGTAAGGTAATTTTTACTACCAATGGTGGACACTACCAATTTTTAAGAAAGGAGATAGATCACTTGCGTCAAACTATCGGCCAATTAACCTAACGTCTATTGTGGGAAAGTTACTTGAATCGATAATTGCAAACACAATTCGTCTTCATCTAAAAAAACATAAATTAATAAATGAGTCGCAACATTGTTTTAAAAATGGCCGTTCATGTTTAACAAATTTGCTATCTTTTTATTCAAGCATAGTTAAGGCAGTTGATAGTGGTAAGGATTGTGATGTTGTGTACCTTGACTTTAGCAAAGCTTTTGATACAGAGCCACATGAAATACTGATTAAAAAAAATAGAGGTTCATGGTATTGGGGTTGCTATATTACGTTGGATTAGGGCATGGCTATTCCAAAGGAAACAGAGAGTTAGTATAAATGGGGTTAAATCAGAGTGGGATAATGTTGTTAGTGGAGTGCCTCTAGGCTCTGTCCTGGAACCTCTGTTGTTTATAATATATATAAATGATTTATATTCAGGTTTGAGTAGCAACATTTCGAAATTTGCCGATGATGCAAAAACCGGTAGGTAAATTAACACGGAAGAAGACTCACTCTCACTTCAAGTTGATCTAAATAGGGTTTTGAAATGGTCAAAAGATTTTCAGATGCAGTTTAATGTTGATAAATGTAAAGTTCTGAGGCTAGGTAATGATGATAAAGTTACAAGATACGAGCTAGATGGTGTTGAAATTGCTAAAGGGATCTGGGAGTTATGATTAGTAAGAATTTAAAACCAAAGGATCAATACATGAATAATCGTAATATGGCAAATCAGACAAATTCAAAAATTCAAATGTTTATTCAGGTAAAATGCATACATACAAGGTGTGATACAAACATTGATAGACTTATCGATAGAGCTAGTACATGCAATGCCTAAAGCTACTAAAACATAAATTAATAATTGAATCGCAACATGGTTTTATAAATGGCCGTTCATGTTTAACAAATTTGTTATCTTTTTATTCTAGCATAGTTGAGGCAGTTGATTGTGGTAAGGATTGTGATGTTGTGTACCTTGACTTTAGCAAAGCTTTTCATACAGTACCACATGAAAGACTGATTAAAAAGATAGAGGCTCATGGTATTGGGGGTGCTATATTAAGCTGGATTAGGGCATGGCTATACCAAAGGAAACAGAGAGTTAGTATAAATGGAATCAAGTCAGAGTGGGAAAATGTTGTAAGTGGAGTGCCTCAAGGCTCTGTCCTGGGACCTCTGTTGTTTATAATATATATAAAAGATTTAGATTCAGGTTTGAGTAGCAACATTTGCAAATTTGCCGATGATACGAAAATCGGTAGGGAAATTAATTCGGAGGAGGACTCACTATCACTTCAAGTTGATCTAGATAGGGTTTTGAAATGGTCAAAGGATTGGCAGATGCAGTTTAATGCTGATAAATGTAAAGTTCTGAGGTTAGGTAATGATGATAGAGTTACAAGATACGAGCTAGATGGTGTTGTGATTGCGAAGTCGGATTGCGAAAGGGATCTGGGAGTTATGATTAGTAAGAATTTAAAACAAAAGGATCAATGCATAAATGTTCGTAATAAGGCAAATCGGACACTTGGATTTATTAATCGCAGCGTTAGTAACAAGACACCTGGTGTGGTTCTCAAGCTATATCTTGCTCTAGTTAGGCCCCATTTAGATTATGCAGTTCAGTTTTGGTCGCCATATTATAGAATGGATATAAATTCACTTGAACGTGTCCAGCGTAGGATGACTAAGTTAATTCCCCAAATTAGAAATCTTTCATATGAAGAAAGATTAACAAAGCTTAAGTTGCATTCACTGGAAAGGCGAAGAGTTAGGGGTGACATGATAGAGGTTTACAAGTGGATGAATGGACATAACCGGGGGGATATTAATAGGGTATTAAAAGTATCAACACAGGACAGAACACGAAACAATGGGTATAAATTGGATAAGTTTAGATTTAGGAAAGACTTGGGTAAATACTGGTTCAGTAACAGGGTTGTTGATTTGTGGAACCAATTGCCGCGTAACATTGTGGAGGTGGGGTCCCTCGATTGTTTCAAGCACGGGTTGGACAAGTATATGAGTGGGATTGGGTGGTTATAGAATAGGAGCTGCCTCGTATGGGCCAATAGGCCTTCTGCAGTTACCTTTGTTCTTATGTTCTTATGTTCTTATGTTCTTATTGGGGGTGCTATATTAAGCTGGATTAGGGCATGGCTATACCAAAGGAAACAGAGAGTTAGTATAAGTGGAGTCAAGTCAGAGTGGGGAAATGTTGTAAGTGGAGTGCCTCAGAGCTCAGTCCTGGGACCTCTGTTGTTTATAATATATATAAATGATTTAGATTCAGGTTTGAGTAGCAACATTTGCAAATTTGCCGATGATACGAAAATCGGTAGGGAAATTAATTCGGAGGAGGACTCACTATCACTTCAAGTTGATCTAGATAGGGTTTTGAAATGGTCAAAGGATTGGCAAATGCAGTTTAATGCTGATAAATGTAAAGTTCTGAGGCTAGGTAATGATGATAGAGTTACAAGATACGAGCTACATGGTGTTGAGATTGTGAAGTCGAATTGCGAAAGGGATCTGGGAGTTATGATTAGTAAGAATTTAAAACAAAAGGATCAATGCATAAATGTTCGTAATAAGGCAAATCGGACACTTGGATTTATTAATCGCAGCGTTAGTAACAAGACACCTGGTGTGGTTCTCAATCTATATCTTGCTCTAGTTAGGCCCCATTTAGATTATGCAGTTCAGTTTTGGTAGCCATATTATAGAATGGATATAAATTCACTTGAACGTGTCCAGCGTAGGATGACTAAGTTAATTCCCCATATTAGAAATCTTTCATATGAAGAAAGATTAACAAAGCTTAAGTTGCATTCACTGGAAAGGCGAAGAGTTAGGGGTGACATGATAGAGGTTTACAAGTGGGTGAATGGACATAACAAAGGGGATATTAATAGGGTATTAAAAGTATCAACACAAGACAGAACACGAAACAATGGGTATAAATTGGATAAGTTTAGATTTAGGAAAGACTTGGGTAAATACTGGTTCAGTAACAGGGCTGTTGATTTGTGGAACCAATTGCCGCGTAACGTGGTGGAGGTGGAGTCCCTCGATTGTTTCAAGCGTTGGTAGGACATGTATATGAGTGGGATTGGGTGGTTATAAATAGGAGCTGCCTCGCATGGGCCAATTGGCCTTCTGCAGTTACCTTTGTTCTTATGTTCACTATTACGCAAAGCGTTTCAGGCAGGAAAAACACTAAAGACTAAAACTTAATACTAATTGAGATTAAAGTATAAATTGTGTTGAGAAAATATAAAAATAAAAAAGGGGGGAACATGGCAGAAAAACAGCAAATATACAATTTGGTCGACAAACAGCGTTGTTTAAAATAGCAAACATTGGTTGACATTTAGGGGTAAGGTAAGTTACAGGGAGTTAATTAGGTAGTGCTTAGTTTTTTATCTTAAACTGGTTAGGAGAGGTACAGTCCTTAACATGATTGGGAACGTCAATCCACATGGGACACTGGGATTTATTAATCGAAGCGTTAGTAACAAGACACCTGGTGTTGTTCTTCAGCTATATCTTGCTCTGGTTAGGCCCCATTTAGATTATAAGAACATAAGAAGAACATAAGAACAAAGGTAACTGCAGAAGGCCTATTGGCCCATACGAGGCAGCTCCTATTCTATAACCACCCAATCCCACTCATATACTTGTCCAACCCGTGCTTGAAACAATCGAGGGACCCCACCTCCACAATGTTACGCGGCAATTGGTTCCACAAATCAACAACCCTGTTACTGAACCAGTATTTACCCAAGTCTTTCCTAAATCTAAACTTATCCAATTTATACCCATTGTTTCGTGTTCTGTCCTGTGTTGATACTTTTAATACCCTATTAATATCCCCCCGGTTATGTCCATTCATCCACTTGTAAACCTCTATCATGTCACCCCTAACTCTTCGCCTTTCCAGTGAATGCAACTTAAGCTTTGTTAATCTTTCTTCATATGAAAGATTTCTAATTTGGGGAATTACCTTAGTCATCCTACGCTGGACACGTTCAAGTGAATTTATATCCATTCTATAATATGGCGACCAAAACTGAACTGCATAATCTAAATGGGGCCTAACTAGAGCAAGATATAGCTTGAGAACCACACCAGGTGTCTTGTTACTAACGCTGCGATTAATAAATCCAAGTGTCCGATTTGCCTTATTACGAACATTTATGCATTGATCCTTTTGTTTTAAATTCTTACTAATCATAACTCCCAGATCCCTTTCGCAATCCGACCTCGCAATCACAACACCATCCAGCTCGTATCTTGCAACTCTATCATCACTACCCAACCTCAGAACTTCACACTTATCAGCACCAAACTGCATCTGCCAATCCTTTGACCATTTCAAAACCCTATCTAGATCAACTTGAAGTGACAGTGAGTCCTCCTCCGAATTAATCTCCCTACCGATTTTCGTATCATCGGCAAATTTGCAAATGTTGCTACTCAAACCTGAATCTAAATCACTTATATATACCATAAACAACAGAGGTCCCAGGACAGAGCCCTGAGGCACCCCACCCACAACATCCTCCCACTCTGACTTGACTCCACCTACACCAACTCTCTGTTTCCTTTGGTATAGCCATGCCCTAATCCAGCTTAATATAGCACCCCCAATACCATGAGACTCTATCTTTTTAATCAGTCTTTCATGTGGCACTGTATAAAAAGCTTTGCTAAAGTCAAGGTACACAACATCGCAATCCCCACCACTATCAACTGCCTCAACAATGCTAGAATAAAAAGATAACAAATTTGTTAAACATGAACGGCCACTTACAAAACCACGTTGCGACTCAATTATTAATTTATGTTTTTCAAGATGAAGACGAATTTTATTTGCTATTATAGATTCGAGTAACTTTCCCACAATAGACGTTAGGCCAATTGGTCGATAGTTAGACGCAAGTGATCCATCTCCATTCCTAAAAACTGGTATCACATTAGCAACTTTCCAAAACTCTGGCACTCTGCCTGACTCTATTGATCTACTAAATATGGTTGACAGTGGGTCACAAAGCTCCTCTTTGCATTCTTTAAGCACCCTGGCAAACACTTCATCCGGCCCTGGGGATTTGTTTGGTTTGAGTTTCACTATTTGTTTAAGAACATCCTCCCTGGTAACTGCTAAACTCGTCAACCTGTCCTCGTCCCCACCCACATAGACTTGTTCGGCCGAAGGCACATTGTTAAGTTCCTCTTTAGTAAATACAGATACAAAATATTTATTAAAAATACCACTCATCTCCCCATCACCATCCGTTACTTGACCCGTCTCAGCCTTCAATGGACCCACCCCCTCCCCAGTCCCAGCACGATACAACTGAAAAAACCCCTTAGGACCCGTCTTCGCTCGCCCTGCTATGCGAACTTCATAGTTTCCCCCCGCTTTCCCCATCTCCCCCTTAACATTTCTAACCAGTTGCACGAACTCCCGCTCCAAAGTGACCTCCCCACCCTCAATCCCCCTGCACCAAGCTCTCCTCCCACCCACAAGGCTCTTCAAACCCTCCGTTATCCACCCCGGGTCACCAGCACTCGATCCACTCAACCTGCATGGCACACCACGCTCCTGCGCCCTGCCCAGAATATTCCCAAATAAGTCACACATTGAATCCACATCGAAATCCCCACCCAAGTCACCCATCGCTGGGCCCATGTCTCGCTCCAAGACCGGCCCACACCCCACACCCAAGACCCTCCAATCAATTTGACCCAAAAAACTTCCTAGGCTACCAAAATCAGCCCCTCGAAAATCTGGCACCCCAACAGAACCCTCTCCCACTGGTCCACTCCATTCCATGCCAAATCCGACCTCCCTGCGATCACTGCCCCCCAGCTCACTCCCCACCTCGATGTCACCAACCTGCGCTTCCCTGCCAGTCAACACCAAATCCAAAACATTACTTTCCCGTGTCGGCTCCCCAATGTGCCGCGCAAGAAAGCAATCGTCAACCAATTCCAGAAAATCCTCGGCTCCACCATTCCCTGCTTTGTTCAACCAGCTCATTCCGCCAAAACCAAAGTCACCCATGACATAAACACTGTTAGATCTAGATGCTCTAGATACTTCATCCCACAGATGCTTTGCTCCCACTCCGTCCAAATTTGGCGGCCTATATACTACTCCTATCATAACATCATCAGCTCTCTCGCCCAATTCAATCCAAACGGCTTCCGTGTGTGGCTCTGTTTTGATTCCCTCCCCGAGACCACATTTCAAACTGTCCCCAACATACATGGCCACTCCACCTCCTCGCCCAATACATCCATCTGTGTGAAACAGTCTAAATCCACATATTTGATACTCAGCTAACAGTTCTCCACTTTCCACATTCATCCACGCTTCGGTAAGTGCAACAACATCTATTTTTTCTGTGCAGACAAGAGCACTCAACTCGTCAACTTCATCTCTTAGACCTCCACTGCTAGTGCAATATACCCCAAGTGAACCGTTACTCCGCGGACCCTCTCCCTCCCCGGTCGTTTTGCCAATTCCCTTCTCCCACAAACACACACTTCCACTACCTCCCTCCTCCAAATCAACTCCCATACCCCCATCTACCAACAGCCCAAACCCAAACAAACACCTCCAACCACTCCCTCCAACGAGCTCGCAACAGCAACAACCCCAGCCCTCGACAGATGCACCCCATCACGAGCACACACTTCACCCCCTCCACAGAAGCGTTCCCAGTTGTCCATGAAAGACACCGCATTTGATTTGCAATATCTATGTGTTTGTGTGAGAAAGGAATTGACAAAATGATCAGGGAAAGAGAAGGGTCTCAAAATAAGAATTCACTTAGGGTATATTACACTAACAGTAGAAGTCTAAGAAACAAAATTAACGAATTAAATGCTCCTGTCTGCACAGAAAAAATAGATATTATTGCACTTACCGAAACGTGGATGAATGTAGAAAATAGAGAACTATTAGCTGAATATCAAATAAATGGATTTAAACTATTTCACACAGATAGATATATTTGACAAGGAGGTGGAGTAGCCATATATGTTAGGGACAATTTGAAATGTAGTCTCAAAGAGGGAATCAAAACTGTGCCACACTCAGAAACTATTTGGATAGAATTAAACGAAAAAGCAAATAATATTATAATAGGAGTTATATATAAGCCACCAAATTTAGACAGAATGGAAGCAAAGCATCTATGGGATGAAATATCTAGGGCATCTAGATCTAACAGTATTTATGTCATGGGTGACTTTAATTTTAGTGGAATAAACTGGTTGAACAAAACAGGTAATAATGAAGCAGAAGATTTTCTAGAATTAATTGACGATTGCTTTCTTATGCAACACATTAAGGAACCAACACGGGAAAATAATATTTTAGATTTAGTGTTAACTAACAGGGAAACACAAATTAATGACATCGAAATAGGGAGTGAGCTAGGGAACAGTGAAAATAATCAGTAATACAAAGTAATCAGATTTAGCATAGAATGGAATAGACCTGAAGGAGAAAATTCTGTTAAAGTGCCAGATTTTCGAAAAGCTGATTTTAATAGCATAAGAAATTTTTTGGGTCAAATAAATTGGAAAATCTTGGGTATGGGGTGTGGGCCGGTCTTGGAGCGAGACATGAACTCAGCGATAGGTGACGTAAAATGGGATTTCGATGTGGATTTAATATATAACTTATTTAAGAATATTCTAAACAAAGCACAGGAACGTAGTATACCATACAAATTGAATAGATCGAACACTAATGACCCAAAGTGAATAACAAATAGTTTAAAGAACCTTATAGGTAAAAAGTGAGCTTGGTACAAAAGGATTAAGAATGGGGAAGTCAGTTTAGAACAGGAATTCATACAACTGGTTAGAAATGTTAAAAAAGAGACTAGGAAAGCAAAAAGAAACTATGAAGTTCGCATAGCAGAGCAAGCAAAGTCAAATCCTAAAGGGTTTTTTCAGTTATATCGAACTAAGACTAGGGAAAGGATAGATCCATTATAATAATATATAGTCAAATAACTGATAATGACAAGGAGATGAGTAATATTTTTAACAAATATTTTGTATCTGTATTTACTAAAGAAGAACTTAACAATATGCCTTCAGCCGAACAAGTCTATGTGGGTGGGGATGAGGACAGGTTGTCTAGCTTAGCAGTTACCAGGGAGGATGTAATTAAACAATTAGAAAAACTAAAACCAAACAAATCCCCAGGGCCGGATGAAGTGTTTGCCAGGGTGCTTATAGAATGCAAAGAGGAGCTTTCCGAGCCGCTGTCTACCATATTTAATAAATCAATAGAGTCAGGCAGAGTGCCTGAGTCATTGAAGGTAGCTAATGTAGTACTAATTTTTAAGAAAGGAGATAGATCACTTGCGTCAAACTATCGGCCAATTAGCCTAACGTCTATTGTGGGAAAGTTACTTAAATCAATAATTGCAAATACAATTCGGCTCCATCTTGAAAAACATCAATTAATAAATGAGTCGCAACATGGTTTTACAAATGGCCGTTCATGTTTAACAAATTTGCTAACTTTTTATTCCAGCATAGTTGAGGCAGTTTATAGTGGAAGGGATTGTGATGTTGTGTACATTGACTTTAGCAAAGCTTTTGATACAGTGCCACATGAAAGACTAATTAAAAAAATAGAAGCTCATGGTATTGGGGTACTATATTAAGTTTGATTAGGGCATGGCTATTCCAAAGGAAACAGAGTTAGTATAAATCGGGTTAAGTTAGAGTGGGATAATGTTGTTAGTAGAGTACCTCAGGGCTCTGTCCTGGGACCTCTGTTGTTTATAATATATATAAATGATTTAGATTCAGGTTTGAGTAGCAACATAATAATAATAATAATAATTTTTATTTAGGTAAAGGTATATACATAAAGAGATTTTACAAAGTTTGTTGGCTTTATAGATAGAGCTAGTACATACAATGCCTAAAGCCACTAATTACGCAAAGCGTTTCGGGCAGGAAAAAACACTAATGACTAAAGCTTAAAACTAATGGGTAAAAAGAAAAAAATGCGTTGAGTACAAATAAAAATAGAGGTAAAAGAGGGGGGAACATTGTTGAAAAAGCAGCACAAATACAATTACAAATTATTACAGAAAATTACATTCAAACAGCGTTGATTTGAAAAACAAAAAAAAACAAAAAACATACATGGGTTGACAATAGAGGGGTAAGGTAGGTTACAGGGAATTTATTAGGTATAGCTTCGTTTTTAACTTAAACTGGTTGAGAGAGGTACAGTCTTTAACATGGTTGGGAAGGTCATTCCACATTCTGGGCCCCTTGATTTGTAGAGCATTTCTGGTTTGATTAAGTCGTACTCTAGGAATATCAAAACTGTATTTATTTCTGGTGTGGTGCTCATGGGTTCTGTTACAACCTTCTATGAAGCTTTTGAGATCAGGATTGGCATTATAGTTTAGCGTTTTATATATGTATAATACACATGAGAGAATGTGCAGTGACTTAATGTCTAACATATTCAGAGATTTGAGTAGGGGTACCGAGTGATGTCTGGGGCCAGAATTGGATATTGTCCTAATAGCAGCTTTGTGTTGAGTAATTAGAGGACGTAAGTGATTTTGGGTAGTAGAGCCCCAAGCACAAATACCATAGTTGAGATATGGATAGATAAGGGAGTAATAGAGAGTCACCAGGGCAGGGCGTGGTACATAATATCTGATCTTAGAAAGAATGCCCACAGTTTTTGAAACTTTTTTTGATATGTTTAGAATATGTCCCTGAAAATTCAGCTTGTGGTCAATGAGAATGCCAAGGAATTTGCCATCTAATTTGTTACAAATTTGGGTATTGTTTATTTTGAGATTTATTTGATTAGAGGATTTATTGCCAAACAGAATATAGAAAGTTTTGTCAATGTTAAGGGTGAGTTTGTTGGCAGTTAGCCACAGATGGACTTTATTTAGCTCAGTATTTACTGTGGCATTTAGAGCAAGGGGATCAGGACTGGAGTAAATGAAGGTTGTGTCGTCAGCAAATAGAATTGGTTTGAGGTATTGGGAGGCATTTGGAAGGTCATTAATGTAGATGAGAAAGAGGAGAGCGCCAAGTATGCTGCCCTGGGGAACACCAATATTGATGGGTAGGGTGGGAGAAATTGTATTATTCACAGAAACACATTGGAGCCTGTCAGTAAGGTAGGATTTGAGGTATTGTAGGGAGTATCCTCTGACACCATAATGATGTAATTTAAGAAGAAGGTTTTGGTGGTTGACAGTATCGAAAGCTTTACGCAGAGCCACAAATAACCCAACAGGGAACTCATTTTTATCAAGAGCTGTATGAATCGAGTTAAGCATACTAATAAGTGCATCGTTAGTGCTTTTTTGGGGCCTGAAGCCATATTGGCAAGGGCTAAGTATATTGAGTTTGGCTAGATATGAGTAAAGCTGCTTATAGATTAGTTTTTCAAAAAATTTTGACAAGTTTGGCAGGATTGATATAGGTCTGTAGTTGTTAACATCTGTGAGATCACCACATTTGTGGACAGGCGTTACTCTCGCTTTTTTTTAGAATATCTGGAAAGGTTTGGAGTTCAAGTGACTTGTTGAAGAGCAAAGCAATAGCAGGGGCTAAAGATCTGGAGGCTTTTTTGTAGATTAAAGTTGGTATCTCCTCAAGGGCACCAGACTTGGTTTTAAGGGAAAGGATTATCTCATTGACGTCAATGGAATTAATAGGCTTTAGATACAGAGACTGGGGATAGTTCCCTGTAAGATAGTCCTTAATGTCAGTACTGGAAGATGGAATATCATTAGCAAGGGATGAACCAATGGAAGAGAAGAACCTATTGAACTCAATAGCAGAATCAGAGGCTGAAAGCTGACCATCGTTATTAGACAGGAGAGTCGGTTTGTTATTTAAAGACTTCTTTGATCCCAATATTTGTGAAATTGTTCTCCAAGTTTGTTTAATGTTGCTCTTTATTTGGGTAAATTTATCTTCGTAGTATTTAGTTTTGGCTCGTCTAATTATCTTAGATAGCAATAATGAGTAATTCTTTGAGAATTCTTTGGAGACAATTCCTAACCTATACTTCTTCTTAAGGTCATGTTTATTATTAATAGATTTAAGTATTCCCTTTGTAAGCCAGGGATTGTTGAGCCTTTTGGTTGTGACTTGTTTTGTAAGCATAGGACAGTGGGTATTATAAAGGCTAAGAGTTTTTTGAAGAAAAGATTGAACTGCTAGGTTGATGTCCTCTATGTTACCTAACTCGGACTCCCAGTTGACATTATCAGTAGCAGTTATAAAATTGTCTATAGCAGTTTCATTGTGTAGTCTAAAACGTATCTCTCTTGACTCAAGAGGTGGTTTGCTAATGTTAGTTAAGAGAAATGTGGGGTAATGGTCTGTAGTGCTATCGGTGATTATACCTGAAGTAAGCGGAGAGGTTATGTTTGTCCAGATGTGATCTAGAGTCGTGGCAGTGCTATCAGTGATTCTAGTAGGTCTAGTGATTAAGGGTATGAGGAAGCAGGAATTCATACAGTTGAGGAAGCTAACAGCAGTAGGGTGTTCTGGATCGCAGAGGTCAATATTAAAGTCCCCTGCGATAATTAGGTGGTTTTTGTTCAGTCTGTTATCAAGTATTAGATTTCTAAGGTTTGAGTTGAATTCGGACACATCAGTGTTAGGAATTCTATAAACTGCACCCACAGACAGGATAGACTCGGCACCCTTGACTCTGAAGCTGGCGAAGATATACTCCCCATAGCAGTCTCTAGTTCTAATTTCTTTTAAGCATGTTAGTTCTTGGTGGTAGTAAAGAGCAGTGCCACCACCTCTCTGAAGTTGACGACAGTTGTGGATTGCTGAGTAGTTAGGCATGTTAAAGAGTTGAGTAGTATCCTCTTTCAACCATGTTTCAGTAAGTATAATAAAAGAGAATTTGTTGTCAATAGCTTCAATCAAGGCACTAACATCATCGAAGTGTTTACCTAGGGATCTAACGTTCAAATTGATTACAGAGATATTGTGATTATGAGTTAATACATTGTTTACATCATGTGCTGCAAAATATCTGCAATTTAGATCATTAAAGTGATTATTGTCATAGATAGTGGATAAGAGGTTAAGTTCTGGGTCTATACTTGACTGCATAAAAAAAGCTGATTGCAGGAAAAACAAGAAAAAAAAGAAGAAAAAAATGTACACAATACTGTACCAAACAAACACAAAAGGGGCTTACAGGGGTACAATGTAGTAAGGGAGTATGGCTAGGCTAGGAAACCTAGGTAATAAATGAGATTAAAGAAAAAACATATAAACATGGACTATATAAAACACAAGATATAGATATACAAAACAAAAATATAAACAAGACTAAGCAATACAAAAAAAAATTGAGCAAAAATGAAAAAATGAGGTAGATTGCTTACAGGTACTCTCAGGTACACTGTAAGTAACAATAGACAGATAATATATATCAATATAGAAAAGAATGTCACGATAAAATAAGATAAGCAATTACATGAACAGATGAAAGACAAATCTGCTGTAAAATAGAAAGTAATTATAGCAAAACACAACAATATAATAATATAACAATACAATAAGAGCTTACAAAGTACTGAGTCTGCTAAATTAGAGAATAATAATGGCAAGACACAACAATAAATGCAAGTAAACAAAGAATTGAAACAATTAGAGGTAGAATTAAGGTCACTAGATAGCCATGGAGGATACACAAGTTTGGTGGAGAGAACAAAAAATCAGTAGAGACTGTCAAGATGAATATATAAGAAAATTTGACAAATGATAATTGTAAAGTAAAATAATCTTAAAGATAATAAATTTTATTAAGCTTAGTTTTAACTTAAAATTAGTATGAACTTAATTAAAAGAACAAAAATGAGATCAATAATTGATTTCAATAAATGACATAGATCAATACAAATAAATTTAAAATATAAATGGAATAGGGTAAGATTAGATTTAAGAGTAAAATTTTACAATGAAACTGAGGTAGATGCTTGCATAAGTGCATGGAGACTTGATGGATTATTTAGGAAATTATATGAATAAGAGAACATTAGGTAAATGGTAAGGCAGAGACAGCACCTTAGACAAAGTTAGATTAAGTTAGGTTAGGCTCAGGCACTGAAAGGGTTATTTTAAGTACTGGCATTGGTCGGGTTCAGGTTTTCAGATATACCACAATCACTTAAGAAGGCCAGGAGTTGTTGGTCACATTTTATTTCATATCTTTTTCCTGTACCTTCTTTCTTCGCAAAAATCGTACCATTCCTAGTGTAGCACTGCTTGATAAGACCAGGTTTTTGTTTGCGAATTTGGCGCAGCCTGTAGAGGAGGGATCCACGCTGCTTTGTAAGACACTCATTTATATAGAGGTTGGTTTTTTGCTTAGCAGCTGTTTGTATGAGGTCAAACTTCGCAGAGGGATTTGTAAGTTTGATGAGCATTCTCCTGTTACGGGGATTGTTTTTATCTATCCTAATAGCCGATTTGATTTGAACATTGACCCTGATCTTTGAATTAATTAGGGTGTTGGCTATGTTACAGCAATCCTCACCTTGTTGTTCATCAGGTAGATCAGCAGAGCTAATTATCAGGGAGTCATGAAGTTGTAGTTGCTCTTGGTCATCTTCGAAAGCCGCCTGGTGAATCTGAAGGAGATCGATCTGTTTTTCCAGCTTTTGAAGGAGGTCACTTTGAGCTGTGAGGGTTTCTTCGGCCTGAATCTTACGTATTTGATCCATTGCATCATTTGCAACAGTTTGTATGTTGAGAATTTCTTGGTTGTTGTTCATCGACGATTCAAGGAGGCGGTCTATGGTATGTTGTTGTCGGGTGACTGTGTCTTGGAGGGCCAAAATAGCTTCTGATTGCATTTTCACAAGGTTGTGCAGTTTCTGGAGCCATGGATTACTTCGGAGAGGTTTGAAGTTTATACAGGGAGCCATAGATTGAGTGAATTCTACAGCTAGAGATCCGAGGTGAGTTGAAGGGGGGAGTGAGGAGGGGAAGCGGATGCTGTGTTTACAAACATCGGCGAGGGTTGCGGCGTTGCCAGTGTTTCATTCAGAACTCTAGGAGTAATGGAACCAGAGCGAGAGGCACCCCTACCTTGCTTGTTGTTATGTTTGGGCATGTTTTCGACGAATAGATTCTTGGTAGCGTTTCTAAAGGTAGATACTTGGTGAATTATAGTAGGGATGCCTAGCGTATAGGGAACACTTGGCAGAAGGGTCGTAGAAAGGCAGGCGAAAATTGGTTAATTTTGGTTGATTACTGTTGAGGTTCACTGTGAGTTATGGTATATTAAGTCTCCATGCACTTAACTCGTGCTAGGCAGCAGTTAGGCCATGCAACGTTGAGTGGAGACGAAATTAACACGAATTTTCAGCAGCTGTGTCGGAGCCGGTACCACCGCCAGCGTTACCCGCCTCTTCCCCTGCATTTGCACATTTGCAAATTTGCCGATGATACGAAAATCGATAGGGAAATTAATTCGGAGGAGGACTCACTATCACTTCAAGTTGATCTAGATAGGGTTTGGAAATGGTCAAAGGATTGACAAATGCAGTTTAATGCTAATAAATGTAAAGTTCTGAGGCTAGGTAATGATGATAGAGTTACAAGATACGAGCTAAATGGTGTTGCGATTGCGAAGTCGGATTGCGAAAGGGATCTGGGATTTATGATTAGTAAGAATTTAAAACAAAAGGTTCAATGCATGAATGTTCGTAATAAGGCGAATAGGACACTGGGATTTATTAATCGAAGCGTTAGTAACAAGACTCTCGGTTTGGTTTTTAAGCTATATCTTGCCCTGGTTAGGCCCCATTTAGATTGTGCAGTTCAGTTTTGGTCGCCGTATTATAGATTGGATATAAATTCACTTGAACGTGTCCAACGTAGGATGACTAAGTTAATTCCCCAAATTAGAAATCTTTCATATGAAGAAAGATTAACAAAGCTTAAGTTGCATTCACTGGAAAGGCGAAGAGTTAGGGGTGACATGATAGAGGTTTACAAGTGGGTGAATGGACATAACAAAGGGAATATTAACAGGGTATTAAAAGTACCAACACAAGACAGAACACCAAACAATGGGTGTAAATTGGATAAGTTTAGATTTAGGAAAGACTTGGGTAAATACTGGTTCAGTAACAGGGTTGTCGATTTAATAGACACCGAAATAGGGAGTGAGCTAGGGAACAGTGATCACAAAGTAATCAGATTTAACATAGAAATGAATAGACCTGTAGGAGAAAATTCTGTTAAAGTATAAGATTTTCGAAAAGCTGATTTTAATAGCCTATGAATTTTTTTGGGTCAAATAGATTGGAAAGTCTTGGGTATGGGGTGTGGGCCGGTCTTAGAGCGAGACATGAACCCAGCGATAGGTGACGTAAAAGGGGATTTCGATGTGGATTCAATATATAACTTATTTGAGAATATTCTAAACAGAGCACAGGAACGTAGTATACCATACAAATTGAAAAGATCGAATACTAATGACCCAAAGTGGATAACAAATAATTTAAAGAACCTTATAGGTAAAAAGAGAGCTTGGTACAAAAGGATTAAGAATGGGGAAGTCAGTTTAGAACAGGAATTCATACAACTGGTTAGAAATGTTAAAAGAGAGATTAGGAAAGCAAAAAGAAACTATGAAGTTCGCATAGCAGAACAAGCAAAGTCAAATCCTAAAGGGTTTTTTCAGTTATATCGAACTAGACTAGGGAAAGGATAGGTCCATTAAAATCTGAGACAGGTCAAATAACGGATTATGACAAGGAGATGAGTAGTATTTTTAACAAATATTTTATATCTGTACTTACTAAAGAAGAACTTAACAATATGCCTTCAGCCGAACAAGTCTGTGTGGGTGGGGTTGGGAAGGGAATGGGTCCAATACCATCCACTGGATGTGTATGGCGTCCACTACCACCGACAGGATGGGTATGGGGCTCACAACCACCCACAGGATGGGTATGGGGTCCAATACCACCCACAGGATGATTATGGCGTCCACTATCACCCACAGGATGGGTATGGGGCTCCAACCACCCACAGAATAAGTATGGGGTCCAATAACACCCACTGGATGTGTATGGCGTCTATTGCCGCCCACAGGATGAGTATAGGGTCCAGTATCGCCCACAGGATTAGTATATAGAGTCCACTGCCGCCCACAGGGTCGGTAAAGGGTCCACTACCGCCCACAGGGTTGGTAGGGGGTCAACTGCCGCCCACAGGGTCGGTAGGGGGTTCACTACCGCCCACAGGGTCGGTATGGGGTCCACTGCCACCCAAAGGGTCGGTATGGGGTCCACTACCGCCCACAGGGTCGGTAGGGCGTCGACAGGGTCGGTAGGGGTCCACTACCGCCCACAGGGTTGGTAGGGGGGTCCACTGCCGCCCACAGGGTCGGTAGGGGGTCCACTGGCGCCCACAGGGTCGGCAGGGGGTCCACTACCGCCCACAGGGTCGCTATGAAGTCAACTACCGCCCATAGTGTTTTTATAGTGCCCACTACCGCCCATAGTGTTATTATGGGGTCCACTACCCCTCATAGTGTCGGTATAGGGGGTCCATTACTACCCATAGGGTGTGTCTGGGGTCTATTTTTTTCTGTATAGCAGAGGTGGCAATACTGCTTTTCCAATCTCATTTGTTGTTCAATGTAAAATATTTGTTGCTCGACTTGCAACAATTTATATATATATATATATATATATATATATATATATATATATATATATATATATATATATATATATATATATATATATATATATATACACACATATATATATATATATATATATATATATATATATATATATATATATATATATATATATATATATATATATATAAAATAGTGCCTTTGCAATAATGTACCAATGTGTGTATTTGTTGTATTGTATTGTTGAAATACATTGTTCACATGAAATACATGTGAAATATTGTTGAAAACATCTTGATGACTTATTAAACCAAAATTATTTATTAGTCAGAAGAAAGACAAAAACGCGAACTATATGTTAAACCTCTACCAGACAAATATTTTAAGTAAAACCGAAAATATTTGAAGTTTTATAAAAGGGGCAGTTTTCATTGCTCGTCGAGCTCGAAAACCGCAGCATTCATCTCAGAACCATGCCTATTTCACACAGATTTCTTAATAAACGTAAGAGTTTTATGTCACAAGAAAGATATAAATATAAGCTTCATTCTAAATACCTTACCATGGGCATATTTAAATTTAAAGCGAAGATACGTGTACTTTTATAATAGCCGAGCTTTAACCCCGGACAGATTGATCGACCGAGCAACTCTCTCTCAGAACAATGTTTATTTCAAGTGAATTCGTTAATAAACATATATGTTTTATATGTCTCAAGAAAGGCAGACATATAAGCTTCACTTTAAACACTTTACCATAGACATATTTAAAGTTCTAATGAAGATACATGTATTTTAAAAATTACGGAGCTCCCACCCCGTACAGACTGAACGACAGATATATATCGAGCAACTCTCTCTCAGATCAATGTTTATTTCTCATAAATTCGTTAATAAACACAAATGTTTTATATGTCTTAAGCAAGATAGAAATAAGAGCTTCATTTTAAATACATTACAATAGACATATTTATAGCTCAAGTGAAGATACATATATTTTTATAGTAGCGCTCAGTAGCTTGTCGGGCATGGAGTGCAGACGCCTACGCACTTGCAGATATATTGTATAATTAACAAAGATACGTTAATAAAGCCTAAAATCTTATATGCCTCCAGAAAGACTGAGATATGAACATTATTATGATTTCACCAAATGAAATATATCATGTTCGAGAACAAAGATATATCAATTTTAAATTAAGTTTCGACTCTTGCTCGGGCGAGAGAGATGGGGCGACTCTCGCCCCATCTATTGGAGATTCTGTCCACTAAAGACCCAAAGCTACTCAAACCCTCCTAGCATTATTTAAGTAATGAAGTAATATGGTATATTTACTATAATGTGGGTGCTGAATGCAGAACATGAGAAAACATATATTTACTCCAAACTAATATAATTTCATTATGAAATAAGTAAATAAGTAGCATCAAAGGAAGTCGACGGTCCAAGCGTCAATGTTGTGGAGCGACTTATCCAAGATATATCGTTGTTTGGAAAGTGTTTGTTGGCATATCCAGTTGTCGCACTTCTCTGCACAAATTACCACAAATTTAAATTATAATGTTAACAAGTAGAATACGTATTTTTAATAAAATCTAACATAACTAGCCAGAAAACATTTAACATTTATTAAAAAAATATATGTTTGGAAGTTAAATCGACTTCATAGGACAATAGTTTTGTTATATATGCTCGTTATTCGTTGACATGCGTTCGCTACTTAAACTACCATGTACTGTACTTATGTAAAATCTCCCATGTCTCTTCGCTCATCTCACCGAACCCTACAGGCTCTGTGATATATTGTTTAATTAATTGAGATTCACAAATAAAGCTTATAATTGTATATGTTATCAAGAAGGCAGAGCTTATTTTAGTTCATTTATTATGCACCCCATTCCCATCCTATGAGCGATAGTGGAGTGTTACAGAGGCACATAATGGGCTCAGGGACTGAGCCCCACAATTCATATAGCCAAGCAAGTTATAATCTTGATAAGCTAGTTACAAAAGTCAATGCACATTGTCACATCAACAATGGGCTCGAGTCCGATCACAAGTACAGTTTATAATTTAAGCAACTGACATATATTGAGGGCTAGTGTCACAATTGATATGTTTTTCCTACACATAACCCCCTCTTCCCCATCCAATGGGCAGCGGTGGATAGGTTACAATCAAGTAGTTTTTTGCGTTTTATTCAGAGATTAGATCTTATTGGGTGAGGAAAGATATTCATATTTTAAAGAAGGCTTCTTGGCTGATGCTCTCCATTGATGGAAAATATACAACCTTTTGAAAATTAATGTTAGTTTGATCTAGATATTGTAATTAACGAAAGTATTTATGTCATCTGAAAGGTAGAAATATAGGCTACATTTAAAATCCTTTGTCATAAATATAACTGAAGTGAAAACGAAGATATATGCGTTTTGATAGTTACTTGATGGCTAGCTCTGAGAGTGTGAAGCCCTGCACACCAGCCAATAAATTGTATAATTAGTTTCCATATATTTTAATTAATCTTAAAAATCTATATGTCAGAAGAAAGGAAGATGTAGCCGTTAATGTGACAACATTTAAAAATATATATATCATAAGTTAAATAAATAATACAGCCTTATCGCCGGTGTCCGGACACATGAAAATTACCTAGGTATCAGTATCCAGCCAGGCGGGGATCACAGGCTGCACAATACTGATAAATTATGTAATGCACTACTTGTGGTCGATCTCGAACCCATTTATGATGTGACGACTTATAGTGAATTTTGTAACTAGCTCATCAAGATTGTAACTTGCTTAGCTAAATGAATTGTGGGGTTCGGTCCATTCATTTTCTTTCTTTATTATGCACCCCATAATACACATCCCGTGGGCGGTGGTGTAAAGGATTACAGAGGCACATAATCGGTTCAGGAACTGAACCCTCTAGTTCGTTTAGCTAAGCAAATAACAATCTTTTGACGCTAGTTACAAAATTATTAATGTACACATACTTATGCATACATGTACATATTCATACGTATACATATATACATACACATAC